>NW_024573122.1:0-62302 GCF_018153835.1 Drosophila eugracilis | reverse complement strand
GTTAAGATTCGTCAACATATTGTTAGTCTCAAAATTAAGAGTAGATTCAATAAATAAAAGCAAAGCTATAAAAAAAAAAAAAAAAAAAACCGAGAATTAACAGCTATTAAAACTACACAGAAATTTGAACACCAAACGGCCCAACGTATTTATTTCGAAAGATACGGATTTCAATTGAGGAACACCTATGCCAAAAGACTTACAAACACATTTACTCAGATTACAACAAACCAACAATCAAAATACTAATATAAATACACACAAAGACGCAACACAACCACATCAGGATCGCATTGAAGGCAACAACAACCGGATTAGCCAAAACAGCTCTACCATCAAGCCAAACTCTTCAACACCATCACCACCACGATTACGACAAACTAAACGACATGGATTCTGACTGCATCACACATACCAGAAAACTAGCCACACCATTCTCGTTACAACTCACAGAAGACCTAAAAATAAAAATCTTCGCTAAAGATAAGTCTAATAACCTAACAACGAATTGTAAAGCATCTAAGACAAAGGCCAAGGCTCTAAAAAGAAACAATCACGTTAACAACAGCGACAGCGAATATTGAGCCTCACACCCTAAGTAAGACTTAAGCTTAACCGTTAACACTACCAAGGAAGTTAAGTTACAAGCTTTAATTTTTGCTAAAATGTTATTAACTGTAATTCAGTGGAACCTAAAAGGATATGTAAATAACTATAGCCAACTCCTTATTTTCATCAAAAAATATTCACCACATATAATTTCCCTCCAAAAAACCCACATACAATACACTAATAATATACCAACCCCAATAAACTACAAACTATTATCAAACATAGCAACCAACAGATTTGGCGGCGTAGCACTTTTAGTTCATAAGTCAATTCAATACACCATCCCTAACATAACAGACGACCTAGAAGCAATAGTCATAAATTTAGATTCTAAACTAAAATTAAACATATTTTCAATACACATATCTCCCACCAAAAACATTACTTACCAGACACTTCAAAATACATTAAACATACAACAACCACCCTTACTAAGTATGGGAGATTTCAACGGATGGCATCCTTCCTGGGGATCACCAACAACAAACACGCGAGGAAAAATAGCTCAAAGATTTATTGGCAATGCACACCTTAATATACTGAACAATACTTCCCCACACATCGACCTCACACTCTGCTCTCCAATTTTGGCACGCTAAGTGGGAAATACTGAACGACCTTCATGGTAGCGACCACTTTCCTATTATGACGACCCTATTTCCAACAACTAATACACACAAATTCAATAGACCCTTCTTTAAACTAAAATAGGCCAACTAAAATACCCAACAAACAAACGAAAAATACCCAACTTCCCAAAACCGAAACAAAAAAGTAGCCCAAATTAACAGAATTATCCTATATAGCGCAAACCTTTCCATCCCACAAACTTCACCAAATACTCATTCATTCAGGGTTCCATGGTGGAACAAGAACCTCGACCAACTACGAAAACAAAAACAACTTGCTTCGAAAAAATTAAACCCAATAATTATGGTAAAAAATGTTATAGACTATAGGCGCAAAAATGCCAAATTTAGGTTTGAATTAAAAAAAAGTAAAAAAGAAGCTTCGAATTCTTTCATCTCTACCATCCCACCCGCTACCCCATCATCCAAAATTTGGTCCAATATAAGACGCTTCTGCGGACTTAACCCAGTTAAACAAATACATGCGATCACAAGCCCACAAAATAATGAGACAACATTAGCCAGCAACGAAATTGGTAACATATTTGTACGACATTTCTGGAACTTTTCAGAGAAGTTCCGAAACCACAAAAACAAAAGAAACTTTCAAAATGATACCACCTCTGCAATAGCCCAAACCATAAAAAAACATAACATTCTTAGAACTTATATTACCCTTACAAACATAAAAAGGATCTTCCCCAGGACTAAACAGAATATTATATTAAATGATTAAAAATAGGTCCCCTACAAAAAAAAAAACGGAATAACACAACTTTTCAACGAAATATTCAACAATCACATACCACAAGCTTACAAAACAAGTCTAATCATTCTAATCATCAAGCCGAACACAGACAAAACTAAAGCCACTTCCTACCGACCCATTTCGCTCAAATTATAGCCAAAAGTCTCTGGTGGTTCATGATATATAATAACCTACTGAACGAAAACCATTTTGGATTGGATGCGGCAACACACAAATTCCTACCGTTACTTCATTAAAAATTCTAGGAATAACAATAAACAACATATGTAAATGGAACATCCACATAAATAAATACACTTCTGCCTAAACTCTATAGAAAACTAAATATAATAAAATGCTTATCTAGTCTTAATCTTAACTGCAATACATACACACTACTCAATGTGGCGAAGGCATCACTCATAATCAAATTAGACTACCGTCTGTTTCTATACGGACACTCTCCCAAAAGTATTTTAAACAAAGTAAAAACACCGTTTAACTCTGCAATCCGTCTAGCCCTCGGAGCCTATCGCTTTACTCCAATAACAACTTACTCTACGAAGCAAATATTCCTCCACTACAAATGACACGAAACCTTCAAACTGACAAACTATCTCAAAACTTAATTTTTTCTAAAAACACACCAACTTACAAGTTTATCAAACCTAAAAAACCCAAAAGGAAAACGCCAGCAGTAATAGACCAGATAATCAAACTAAGCCTAGCACTTAAGATACCTTACAAACCAATAAAACTTCAAAAATACAAACCTTCCTGGGCACTCCCCAATCTAATAGACACATCACTTCGAACAAACATTTTAAAATATGGCACACTGCCCCATTATTCATCCGTCCTCACTTCAGAAACAATCGCCATCCTAGAAGCCATGGAAATTATTAAGAATCAAAGAGGTAAATGCAGTATCTGTTCCGACTCCCTAGCAACAATAAACTCAATACAGAACTCAAATAACAACAGCTTCTATCCAAACAGAATCAGATTACTTTTAATCCAATATGTCCCTAAAATCAAAATAACGTGGATTCCTGACCATGCAGGAATAAAAGGAAACGATCTAAAGACATCTTAAATCTGAATTTGCGATAAAACAAAAGGAAACCATTATACATTGCAGTCAATGGTACCAATCAATTGACACGAATACTTCACATATCTGGGACTACTTAAAACAGTCCCAGCAAAACTGGACCAGACTTGACCTGTTCAGAAAGAACACACGAAAAAGTATATACATAGATAAGATGCATATGTTAGGTACTAAATCTTTGCAGCTATGTACTGCATTTGTCTATCTATAAGTACATCCGCCACTTGGGCCTACCTAAATACAAGGAACTCGAAATATGACCTCCTGCGAGCGGTCTGGGTTTGTTTAAGATACCATATGTGCTATCGGAGTAAATGTGTGCTCCCTTATCGCACTTAGAGTATTACCCACGATCGGGAACTGTCCGATGCGTGGGTCTAGAACTAAGATCAATAATGTACATTCTCATGTTAGCTATTTAAGATAGGATTTGAACGAATAAAATTTAGTTTGAAATATCAACTCAACAACGTCAGACGCTCGTTTTATTTACAGCCTCTCTCGACATTTTGGTCCTTCGACCGCTCTGCAACTTTCCCCCCTGTGGTAAGAGGTTCAGAGTTTTTTAAACCAGCGCCTTAAAAAATATATTAAGGCTGCTAAAAATAAATATCTCTTGTGTCCCCCCACCCGTGGTAAGGAACAGAGAATAAATATATAAACAAAAAGATACAAAAGAATCTTTTGTGTTTTAATAAAAAAGCACCTTGTAATTAGAAAAAACTAAAGGTAGCTTAAAAATTTTGTTTTTAAATCGAAAAATTCGTAAGGCGTGCTTGAGGCCATAAACATCAGCATAAAGTGCGTGAATATAATAAAAAGAAAAAATATATATTTAAACGCGACGGGTATTAAGTGCCAATTAAATAAAAAAGTTAAAAAGAACAAGGCAAGGAGCCTGTGGAAAATAATAAAATAAATCGAACAAAAAAGAGTTCGTAAAGTTCAAGTGACAGAAAAGTCAGACTGGACAATTAGTGCAAAAAAAAAACATTTATTTGAATAACAAGGCAAGGAGCCTGTTAAAGTGAACCAAAATAAGTTCAACAAAAAAGTGAAAAATAAAAAAATATATATATATATGTAAATAAAAATATATATATATACAAATCATCTTTAAAAGCCGACACCTATACCAGAAGGAAGGAAGACAGCACGGCAGCAAAGAAATCTCTACAACAACAACTACGGCGGCATCAGCAGCAGCAGCAGCGTCATCGTCATCAAAAAATCCAGATAAGCTAACAAAAAAAAATACCTACCTATATAAATATATTTAACAAAAATACTTATACCTAAGTTTTAAAAATATTTATACAAAAATGATGTCCGACAAAACTTTAGAATTGCTAAAGGCGCAGTCCGGAATAATTTTGGAAATTAGGCAGGTAGAAGCTAAAATAGGGTTAACCGAACAAGACAGAGTAAGGGTAGAAGAGCTTCAGAAACTCTTCATAGCAAATCACACGCTACTCTTGAAGATCGGCGTTGTCGATCATGAGTACTTTAACTCGAAACAATATGACGTAATAATGATGGTCCTGGCTCAAATCAAATTAAGAGTTGATAAAGAGTCTTTAAAGGATAAGCCAGAGGGACAGATTGTACCCACAGCCCCAGTTTCCAAGTCGAAAAACGCGGAAACAAATATTGAGTTGCCAGGGACTTCCAACGCTTCCGGAATAGCACAGACTTTCCGAATTCAGGTAGGCAAATTAAGAAACTATTTGGATGAGACGACGTCTCTCATCGACAGCAGTCAGGATTTGCTGACAATAAGAAAGAACAAAATTGAGTTTTTGTTCAGAAGAGTACAAAATTTAATAGAACAGGTAAACGCTTGTTTCGAAAGTTCGGTATTCGAAGAGGAGATTAGCGATATTGAGTTTGATACGCAAAACATATTAGCTGCGATAAACAATAAACTCAGCAGAGTTAATACGCAGGCTGATGTGTCAATGGTGGTAAAGGCGGAGGAATTACCAACCCTGCCTAAAATTCAGATTCCAACATTTTTTGGTGATTCCAAAGAATGGAATCTGTTTTATGAGCTGTTTACAGAGCTCATCCACACAAGAGAGGACTTAAGCCCCTCTCTAAAATTTAATTATCTCAAGTCGGCATTAAAAGGAGAAGCCAGAAATGTGGTGACTCACTTATTGCTAGGCGCAGGAGAAAATTACGAAGCCACTTGGGAGTTTTTGACCAAGCGGTATGAGAATAAAAGAAAAATATTCTCAGAGCACATGAATAGGCTTATGGATATGCCAAATTTAAATTTGGATTCAGATAAGCAAATTAAAAAGTTTATTGACACGATTAATGAGTCAATATATATAATAAAATTAAAGTCACACTTATCCGAAGAAGTCGATGCCGTTTTTGCGCACATAATTCTGCGAAAATTTAATAAAGAATATTTAAATTTGTATGAAAGTCATGTCAAAAAGACAAAAGATATTCAGGCACTTTCTGATGTAATGGAATTTGTAGAACAAAGACTGAATTCTATATCATCATTTTCACAGGGAGATAAACCTGTAAAGAAAGTGGTCATGACAATGCCCAATAATAATAGCGAAAATTGTGCGTGTTGTAAGTTACCAGGCCATTATTTGGTCCAGTGCTATAAATTTAAAAGAATGAACCCAGCAGAAAGAACTGACTGGGCGAAAAAAAACCATATTTGCACAAGATGTCTGAAGCATCAAAGTTTTAAAAGATGCACAAGTGAGCAGCTGTGTGCGACTTGTAGCAAACCTCACCATACGTTGCTTCATTTTAAGATTCCAGAAAAAGTAAACACGTGTAGAACAACGGAGCAAGCGTTGTTAGCTACAGCCCTGATTGAAGTAAAATCAGGCAATGGTGGCTTCGAAAAATTAAGAGCTTTGATAGACAGTGGGTCTCAAAGTACTATAATTTCAGAGGAGGCTTCACAAATTCTCAAATTACCGAGAATTAAAAAATTCACAGAAATAAGTGGAGTTTCCACAAGTAAAACATGCATTTCAACGCATAGAGTAAAGTTGCAAATCAAAACCCAAAAAAGGGATAAAAATAATTTGACGGTGGATGCGATCATCCTACCGAAATTAATGAAGGCACTACCAGGTCAAATGATTAACGTTGACACGGCTAAATGGGATAAATACCGGCTTGCGGATCCCGAATTCAACAAGCCAGGTAGGGTAGACCTAATAATAGGAGCAGATCTATATGCACACATCTTTAAAAATGGAATAAAGAAAATAGACGGACTCCTAGGTCAAAATACCGCATTTGGATGGAAAGTGTCGGGCTGCACAAAATCAAAAGGCGATACCACAATAGTTGCAACCATGATTGAGTGCAAAGATATGGACAGATTTTGGGAATGAGAAGAAGAAAATAAAGATGACGTTGAATTTCAGATTTGCGAAGAAAATTTCATAAAAACAACAAAGATAGATTCTTCAGGTCGATATGAAGTATCAATTCCCTTTAAAGAGGATCAAGTTTTGGGGGATTCAAAAAACCAAGCGATGGCACGGTTTCTAAATTTAGAGAAAAAATTAGGTAAAAATGAAAACCTAAAACAACAATATTCTAAGTTTATAACTGAATATATAGACTTAGGGCACATGATTGAATCTAAGTCAGAAGGAAAATATTACTTGCCACATCAAGCCGTAATAAGGGATGAGAGTTTAACAACAAAATTAAGAGTAGTTTTTGATGAGTCTGCAAAAACTACTAATAATAAAAGTCTTAACGACATTATGTGAATTGGCCCTCGAGTCCAAAAAGATATTTTTGATATTATTCTAAAATGGCGTAAATGGCACTATGTAGTTTCAGCGGACATTGAAAAAATGTACCGACAAATTAATATTTCAGAAAACGATCAGGAATATTTACATATACTTTGGAGAAATTCCCCCAAAAACAAAATCAAAGATTATAAACTGACCACAGTGACATATGGTACGGCATCAGCTCCGTATCTAGCAACCAGGGTGTTAGCTGAGATTGGAAATCGATGTCAGGATTAATTAATTAAAGAGGTTATAATTAATGATTTCTATATGGACGATTGAATGACTGGATCAGACAGCATTGAAGAGTCCAAGAAAATAGTATGCATGATTTCAATGGAGTTGGAGAAAGTAGGTATGAATTTAAGAAAATGGATCTCCAACCAAAAAGAAATTATTGATACCGTTGAAAATGCAGGGGAAAATAAAGTACTGAGCATAGAGGAAACAGACTCAGTTAAAACCTTGGGGCTTCAATGGGAACCGTTTAAAGATGAATTTAAATTTGCAGTTAAATTGAAAAACAATAAGAAAATAAATAAAAGGCTGGTATTATCAAACCTAGCCAAAATATATGATCCATTGGGGTGGTTGTCTCCAGTGACTATAGTGGGAAAATTATTTATGCAAAGGCTTTGGCTAGAAGAAAACGATTGGGATAAGGAACTATCTACTAATGATTTGGCGGAGTGGAATCTATACGAGAAAAATTTAAAATCATTAGAAGATATTAGGGTTCCCAGATGGTTGAAAACACGAACTAAGATTGCGATTCAGCTCCACGGGTTCGCTGATGCCTCTGAGAAAGCGTATGCAGCAGTCGTATATGCAAGAGTAGGAGAATCAGTCACATTATTGGCAAGTAAAAGTAAAGTGAATCCTAAGAAAAATAGAAAGACCATCCCTAAATTAGAACTTTGCGCAGCCCATCTTTTAAGTCTATTGATGATAAGGACGAAAGAAGCTATTCCGGGCATAACAACTAGTTATGCATGGAGTGATTCGACCATTACATTAGCCTGGATACGAAATAAGAACTGCAAAGATAAATTTATTAGACGTAGAACTGAAGAAATTTTAAAATTAAAGGATACAGCATGGAATCATGTAAGATCTGAGGATAACCCAGCAGACATTGCCTCCAGAGGTATCTGTGCAACAAAATTAAAAGATTGTTCGCTATGGTGGAACGGGCCAAAATGGCTCACAACGCCGGAGGAAAACTGGCCCAAGTTACTTATAGAGGAAGAAGTAACAGTAAACACAATGATAGTAGAAGCCGAAGACACAATTTCTAAGTTGCTGGATAAATATTCCAGTTTTCAAAAGTTGGAACGGGTCGTAGCCTGGGTATTGCGGTTTATCGCTATGAAAGTCAAGAAGACTTCCTACCCACATTTGCTGACAGCGAATGAATTAAAATTGGCTCGATTAGTAATAATTAAAAAACAACAGGAACAGCAGTTTATGACCGAAATATTATGCTTACGAGCCAACAAGGAAATACAGCAGAAAAGTAAAATTCTAGGTTTAAATCCATTTTTAGACAAAGATGGTATACTTAGGGTCGGTGGTAGGCTACAAAATAGCAAATTGCGATTTGATGTCAAGCACCCGATCATATTAGATAAGTGCCACGTTACAAGATTAATAATTGAAAAGGCGCATAAGGAGACCTTGCATGGTGGCATTAATTTAATGAGAAACCAAATCCAAAGGAAGTATTGGATATTTAGGTTAAGGGATTCTCTAAAGAAAGTGTTGAGAGAGTGCGTCACCTGTGCACGATATCGGCAATGTACAGGCAAACAAATAATGGGTAAGCTGCCCAAGTGCAGGGTAAATGTAGCATACCCTTTTCTAAATACAGGTATAGACTATGCAGGACCATACCACATAAAATGCTCAAAAAATCGGGGTCAAAAAACTTTTAAGGGCTATATCTCAGTGTTTGTACGTATGGCTACGAAGGCAATTCATTTGGAAGTTGTCAGTGATTTAACTTCTGATGCATTCCTAGCAGCATTACAAAGATTTATAGCAAGAAGGGGAAAATGTACCAATATATATTCGGATAATGGTACTAATTTTGTAGGAGCTGCACGGAAGTTAGACGAAGAATTAGTAAAAGCTATACAATATAACTCCAGAGTAGCTGCAGAAAAGGAAACTGAAAAAATTCAGTGACATTTTATCCCGCCGGCAGGACCTCACTTTGGAGGTATTTGGGAAGCGGGTGTTAAGTCCGTAAAGTATCATTTAAAAAGAGTGATAGGAGATAGTATATTGACATACGAAGAAATGTCAACCCTTTTATGCCAAATCGAAGCAGTACTGAATTCTAGGCCGCTATATACAACGGGAGAAGACGTGGATGATAATGAAGTGCTAACGCCAGGGCATTTCTTAATAGGTCGACCAACGGTGGATATAGTGGAGGCAGTTGAAGAAAATGAAAAAAATTTCGAGCCTAGATAGGTGGAGATTAATTCAAAAAATGAAAAGAGATTTTTGGGTCAAATGGAAAGAGGATTATTTATATACCTTACAGCAAAGATATAAATGGAAAAAAGGTTATCAAAATATAGAAAAAGGGCAAATAGTGCTTTTAAAAGATGAAAACTGTCACCCAGCCAGATGGCCAATGGCAAAAGTAGAAGAAATTCATAAAGGCAGGGACGATAAAGTTAGGGTTGTCAAAGTAAAAACCTCAGAAGCATCATTGACGAGGCCGATTACCAAGATTTATCCTTTAGTTGGTGTACAACAAGCTGAGGATGCAACCACAACTCCGACCGTAAACCACAAAAAAAGAGTTTCCCCTAGGTTATCTAAACTAGGGAGCATAGTGATACTGACTTTGATTGCTTTAGTTTGTCAGGTATCCAGTGCTTCAGCTATGAAACCCAAAAAGAATGTGTTTGAGGTACAAAAGATAAATAGTACTGCGGCAATATATTTAGATCCACTAGGAGATGTGGAAATTGTAAGTACATCTTGGAATTTAGTGATCTATTATAATATGGATGCATATTTCAAGATGATTTCAAAAGGAAAAGCTCTGATAAGGGAAATGAGAAAAGTTTGTGACAAGCTTCATAGCTTTGAAGACCAATGCCATCTAGTTTTGAATAATATGCAAAATCAGTTATTAGAACTAGAGGAGAATAATAAATTATTCATGATGCAACCAAGATCCAGAACCAGGCGTGCTCCTTTCGAGTTTATGGGTTCATTGTATCATATTTTATTTGGTATAATGGATGAAGATGACAGGGAACAATTGGAAGAAAATATGAAGAACTTATTAGACAATCAGAGGAACATAGATAAATTAGTTCAAAAGCAAACTTCAGTTGTTGATTCAACTACTAATTTATTAAAAAGAACAACCGAGGATGTTAACGCCAATTTTAGGAGTATGCAAGTAAGAATTGAGAACATGACAGAAGTTCTTAAGGAGAATTACTATGTATACAAAGAATCGATAAAATTCTTTATGGTAACCAAACAGCTTCAATCATTGATTGAAGAAGGTGAGAAAGTCCAATCCGGGATTATAAACCTTTTAATAGATATTAATCACGGTAGGCTGAATACAAACATCCTTAGGCCAAATCAGCTTAAAAGTGAGATTGCTAAAATTCAGGAAAATCTGTCGGAAAATCTAATAATTCCAGGGAAGAGGTCAGGTACGGAACTTAAGGAGGTATATACTTTATTGACAACAAGGGGATTATTTATAGAGAATAAATTAATCATCAGTGCAAAGGTGCCTTTGTTTAGTAGGCATCCGTCTAAGTTATTCAGGCTAATTCCGTTGCCTATTAGGAATGTCGAACAAATGATAATGGTACAACTAACTTCCGAATATTTGATTTATAATTTTGAAATCGATTCGTATCATTTAATGAGTGAAGCAACCTTAAATCAATGTCAAAAATGGCAACATGTTAAAAGAATATGCAAAGGAAGTTGGCCCTGGAACTCCGCGAATGACAACGCATGTGAGGTTCAACCATTAAAACCAAATAGAGCTTCGAATTGCGTATATAAAACAATAGTTGGTTCTACAAGTTACTGGGTAGAACTGGAAAAGAAAAGTAGTTGGCTGTTTAAGGTTCCGCTTAATACCAAAATAAGGGTGCAGTGTACTGGCTCTCAAATGGAGTTGTGTGAGCTGCCTGAGCAAGGGATTTTCAGTATTGCGTCATATTGTACTGCAAGAACGGATGACAAGATTTTAATAGCACATCATTCAATCGGAAAGTGAACAGATTCTGTCAACACCATACATAGGAGATGTTAGCGAAGTTCCGAAAATTATGTGGGATCCGTTAAAACTAACCCCATTAAATCATACGATTGAAATTGATAAATTAAAAAAGAAATTAAAGATCTTAAAGAAAATCATCCACAATTGAAGGATTTGCATTTCCATCATATTTCCGGACACGCTGGGCTTATATTTTCATTGATAATTATAGCAGTTTTAATAATATATTTTGTGAAAAAAATGTTTGATTAGGCAAAGATTAGAAGCCATAACGTTCGCCGGCCCGTTGCCAGGAATTTAATTTCAAATAATTAAGTAAAAAATATATATATGTTAAAAAATTATAAAAATTTACAGTCCACTAAATCGTTGAAGCAATTATACATAAGCAATAAATTATGTAAATCTTATGTCAGTTCTGCCGGCCTTTGGCAGAATGTTCAGAAAGAACACACGAAAAAGTATATACATAGATAAGATGCATATGTTAGGTACTAAATCTTTGCAGCTATGTACTGCATTTGTCTATCTATAAGTACATCCGCCACTTGGGCCTACCTAAATACAAGCAACCCGAAATATGACCTCCTGCGAGCGGTCTGGGTTTGTTTAAGATACCATATGTGCTATCGGAGTAAATGTGTGCTCCCTTATCGCACTTAGAGTATTACCCACGATCGGGAACTGTCCGATGCGTGGGTCTAGAACTAAGATCAATAATGTACATTCTCATGTTAGCTATTTAAGATAGGATTTGAACGAATAAAATTTAGTTTGAAATATCAACTCAACAACGTCAGACGCTCGTTTTATTTACAGCCTCTCTCGACATGACCAATTAAAAATAATACGACTTCGACTGGGACAAACAAACATAACCCACTAACACTATTTAGAACGAAATCAGTGTAAGACAATTGTCGAGTCTGAGCAAAATTTAACCTTCTTGGATGTACTCAAACTTATGATTGATTTTATCCCATGTTTCGCAAAGAAGCAAAGCTGCGCACAACTCAAGTCTTGGAAAGCAGATATTCTGAACACGCGCTAAATTTGATTTTGCAATAACTAAACGCGAAATAGCTGGTTTTCCTTGAGATAATTGGAGATAAATACAGCACCCGTATGCACGCTCTGAGGCGTCTGCGAACCCGTGTAACTCACACTCCATACTAATCGAGGAATTGACGAACTTTGGAATATGTGTAAATCAGGCTCGATTTCCGCCATCTTTCGGCCCATCCCACTCAAGACTATTTATCCAAAGTTCTTGTACAAAAATTTTTTACCTGATAATGATTGGACTTAGGAGTCAAAGGATGGCATACAAACGTACAATAACAGAAATAACTTACCTCTTGGAGGAAGCTTCGGATTTTGGATGATCAAAGCGGAAACAAAATATATCAGTTTGCGGTTTCCATGACATTCCCAAGGCGTTTGTCAGTTCTTTACCATCCACCTTAAATTGTTATTCTCCTAAAAAGTCAATCTCACCGCTAAAGTTCCATTTTGACAACTTCAAACCTGCTCGTTGAAGAATGTTCTCGGTCTGAAGCATTTTCACTTTCAAGTCCTCTAAGCTGTCGGCTCCCGTAAGAAGGTCATCCACGCACATATCATTCTGTAAAGTATGAGATCCAATTGGGAATTAGTTTTCGCATCTTTTCGCAAGTTAAGACTTTGAATCGCTAAAAATATGTCACTTGCCAGGCCATAAGTTATAGTATTTAATCGAAATAACTGTAGGGGCTAATCAATCAAATCTCTTCCGAGACTAGTTGGGGATTGCGCAAATGGCAAACGGACTTGAATTCGACCGTAGTCAAGACTAACAGCGGGCTTAGGAATATGTTGAATGCACCTTTCTTTCTCAAATGATTAGATTTTCCAAAACCGAGCCAGGGCATCGTTAAGATCCTGGGTCTTAAAAACATTGCAAGAAAATGCGTGCGCCTTTGCGCTTAGTTTTAAGCCGTCTTCGATATTCGCTCCAAAAATCTAGCCGAGCGATGTGTTGAGTAGACAAGGGATTCCCGGTCCTAACGATAAGTTTTGACTAGTCAGTAAATCAAAAAACTCCTATGTTATGATCAAAATATCAATATTGTGTCCTCAAGGATCGACCATTGCGATGTATCTTTGCAGCGCTCTGGCTGCTGCTGCCACTCATCAACTGATAACCGAGACCAAATCTTTGCTTCTAAAGAAAACTTTACATGCTCTCGAAAGTTCCCAATTCTCGATACATCAAAATTCTTTCGCTTAAATGGTATCTGAAGGGTCTTCGCTAGAATTTCTGTCATAAAATCGATTTCTGACCCTGAGTCTAGCAGAGTTCAGCAGAATGAAACACGCCATACTTGTCCTTAATCAGGATGAGCGTTGCTGGGATAAGCGAGCGTTTTGCGTTGCGTGTAAGTCCAGCAAACACCTGGGTTGATAAGCTGACTTGTAAATCGTCTTGCTTTTCACCTTTTTTAATCGCTGTCTTGTGATCGAATGGGCGATGCAAAGAGAAATGTTGTAATTCGTGGCATGTCCTACAACGAAATTTCGAAGAACAATCTGCTGCAATATGACCTTTATGTAAACAATTTCAGCATATAGTAGCTTGCTTTGCCCAGCTATGACGATTTTCCAATTAGAGCGAAATGTATAATGGACATGATCCTAGTCTATGATCAGTTGAATTTAAACATTTAAAACAACTCCGTTTGGCAGCTTATAAATGACTTTCGAGAATAACTGTGTTTTTCAAAACGTTTCTTATACAGATTACCTGAAGATTTTAGATGGCACTCTAAAAATTGACAATGTCTGCTCAGCATATTATTACAATCTTCCCACTTCGAAAGATTTTCATACACCTCGGCTCTGTAGTATGCTTGTTTAGAATCAGAATCGACTTTCTGCAGGACGAGATGAGTGATTATTGCACTAAGAATATTTTTCGCAGTGCCAAGAGAAAGAAGCGAACCAAGAAGTGCTGAGATAGTATCTAAAATTTGCCAAAGAGAGCACGGGTTGGCCTTCCTTATGTGAGAAATGCCAAATAAACTGGTGACACGCTCAATAAAAATAAATACTTTCTTTTTTTTTTCGCGACTCCCGTTGCGTGACGTGCAAAAGCCGAAAAAGGGCAAAGTTTGAGCTGCAATGTCCCAAGGATAAGGGAATATAGTTTCTAGAGGGCTTAGCGGGCACATTGATGTTTAAGCGACCTATTAGGGCTTAGCTATTAATATCTCCGCTAATAAGATTTTTAATAAAGACAACGCCAAGGATTGTCCTACGGTTAGCAAGGGTCGGTAGGTCAAGGTCACCTAAGTCGTCGACAAGCTTTATTCTATCAAGGGTTACACCACAAAGTGTATAAGAGATTATTAAGGGCTTAGAGCGTCTGAAGGTCATTACTTTACACTTAGAGCCGTTAAGATTTAGTAAATTTGCAGAGCTCCAGAATTGAAAGTTGTTAAGGTCAGATAAGCACGCATCTTTAAATTGAATACAAAGTTTCACATCATTCGGAATTTGTTAAAGCGATTGGAAGGTCATTTATGAATAATGTGAAAAATAGCGGACCTAAATGGCTTCCCTGAGGGACATCGGATGAAGCATAAACCGGACCAGACTAGACATCTTTAAATAAAACACGTTGCGTTCAACCAGTCAGTTAACTTTCAACCCACCTAAGAAGATCAAATGGGAATCCAATAAAGTCGAGTTTATGTACAAGAAGTAAGTGATTTATAGTCATATGCTATATGCTATATTTATAAGTTTAGGAAGTGCTGATAATTTAGAGATACCTCTATAATTACCAGCATCAGAAGTTTTCCCTTATTTGTGTAAAGGAAGGGTGAAAGATTTTTTCCAAATTAAGGGAAACGTAGCCGTTTCAAACGAGAGATTGAACAGTTGGAGAAAAGGATTGCACATGGAAGACGCGCAGTACCAAAGCACTTAGCCGGGAACGCCGTCGGGGCCTGGGGAAAAGGTCGGCTTAACACTCTGAAGAGCATTAAGATAGAAAAGAAAAGGTCGCGTGACGAGGTGAAAACTTGGCGAACATATCGGGTATTGCCTGATCAGTTCTCGCCGTTGAGTCGACGTTAGTGCTTAAGGAAACGTTTTTGGTTTACGCTTAGTTTTAACGAAATTATAAAATTGTTTCGGACCTGTGTATTGAGAGTAACTAAGCGGACTACCGCAACGCACTTGTAACTGATTTAGAGCCTTTTGGCATCTGAAACTTGAAAAGCTCACACAACGCTTTACGCTGGACCAGATAAGCAACTAAGTAGATATGTAAATTTGTCTACATCTGTAATGTTACCATCTTCGTCAACCATATGTTTAAATGCAGAAATAAAGCGTGTTCGTGCAGATAACGAACGCCGGTAAGGCAAATTACGATTTAAAGTTAAAGGGGACTGCCAAAATTAAAGAAACCTTCTGGACGCCTTGATCTTCCAATTGCACGTGTTCACTCCAAATTTATTCATGCTCTTCTAGAGATATTAATTGAGTTTTTAGATACAATAGTGGTTTCTCTAGAGAAAGACAGAGAGCGAAAGCTCTTTCTTCATGCGAGAGCGCAGCTTAAGCTTCAAGAGATCTTAGGTACTAATTTACATTGATAAACAAGCGTTTATAATCACTATATATTCCGTAAAACCTTGGCAATCTGAGAGCAGGGAGCCTGTGGTTTCCGCTACCTAAGAACGTGGAATTTGTAACGCTTAACTCATCAGACCGCTGCAGCCTATTCGAAGATATCCTTTTATCAGAGTCACCTTGCTAAAAATATAATCTTATTTATGTTCGGATCTAGAATTTTCCGTTAGATCCAACTCCTCGACTTGTAGCTGAATTTGAGCCGATTGCCTATAGTGAGACTCTAACATTTGCAATCTGCACTCCGTCGTGCTGGCATCGATGACAGTAGCAGCCAAAGCTGCAAAGAAAAGATGCTGCTCTTAAAATTCTGTTCCAGAACGGCGCGAATTATGTCCAAGTCCCCGTGAATAGGTTTATGTTCAAATAAATGTAAGCTTGAGGCTTAAGATCAACTTCTGCTTTTGAGTGTCCGTTCTAGACTGATTTTTATTTTTGATCTTCTACATAAAGAAGCTTTGTCTTGCGGGTGGGGTACATTTTTTGAGTAAGCGAAAACTCCTAGTCAGCGGTTTCGACCGGATGCCTGTGACCCAGTTGTTTATAACATTCCGCATCCAGAGACCGCTGCGTTGGCGATCCAATGTCCGGGTTGAACGGCATCGCCGTTAGTGGAACGTTGCTCGAGGGGGGACCGTTGCCCGAGGGGGTTTTGGGTGGAGGTGATGTCATTGGAAAAACATCAACGGTAACTCCTCCCCCCTTAACTTGGAACGATGGCCATAATGAAGGCATGGCGGGAGTGACAATGGCGTCCGCAGGGGCGGGGGTGAAAATTATCTCTCTTTTCTTAAAGGTCCAAGCCACAGTCGCAATCAGGATTGATAATGCCACGAGTATGTATATGATCGACAGGTGAGTAGTGGCACGTTCTTCTATGCTGGTAACTGCCAATCCATTTTCCAAGTTGCTAAGATGTAGTACTTGGAGATTTAAGGGTTCATCCTCAGGAATTGTTGTCATGTTCTGGATGTGAGGGAGGTTAATTTCGATGTCGTCAATTATTGTAGTGGCGGCCTCGGCGTATTTGGTCCCATTGGCGGAGATAGAACAGTTATCGTATTTTATGAGCATAGATCCGCTGAAGATCTTACTTGAAATGCAGTTGGAGGTAATGTTTAAGTTCTCTACATTGAGGATCACCATCAATCCCTTTACAGGAATAAGGATCTGTGGTTGATGATCCCTTTTTATTGTGTCGCAGGTTGCTTCCTTGTCGTCCAGAAGATTGTTGAGGCATTCCGTGTTATTCGGAGTCGAACGAGTTTCGCAAACATGTGTACCCCCCACTTTTATGCAAGGTGTATCTATAATCCTAATTTCTACATCATTCTTAATTATAACATTTGGTAGGTTTACATACATTGTTTTGTTTATCGGTAGTGCAATGAGTTGATACAATTTGTAGGATTGTTGGGACAGAATTTGAACTTTAATGTTAAATATGAGCGTTTTATTAATAGTGGTGGACTCCAATGAAAGCGCATTATATATTTCATGTTCTAAGTGAACTTCTACCTTTTGGTCTGCTAACATACTTTTTATTTTATTCATTTCTACTGAATTTAATAGGTATTTAGGGACTATCTTTAATTTAGCAAATAGTAGGCTTTCCGCAATATTGTTTAAGTGATTATAAAGTAAATCTATATTGAAATTATTCCTGTCTATATATTGAATACACTGAATGTTCTTGTGTTCCTCATCTATTTGTTTAAAAATTTTATTCTGATAGGAATTCATAAAGCTGCTTATAAGCTCTTGTTCTTTATTAATGTGTTTAGTTATTTCCTCAAATCTTATAGGTGTTTCATTTTGGAAAATATTGTTTATTTCGGAATTTTCGCGTAAGCCTTCTAAGTCTTTGTTTATTTTTGCCTCATCATAAGCGTCCATATTCCCCGAAACTATTTTAACTAAGTGGCCTAATCCATTAATTAATCCTCTTCTAGCCCTACCTTTCCCATTGTTGGGGAGCAAAGAACTTAGTCTTTGCTGAACTTGAGATAATTTTTGGTGTAAGGTGAGTTTCAAATCTCCAAAACCCTGATCGTTAGGTAGTTTTCCTATCACCTCATGTATTTTAGTTGCTGTTTCTTCGTAGTTGCTCAATTGAATAATATGTTTAAAAATTTTAAATGATTTTACCACTCTCGCCGTTCCCAGGTTAATTTTCATGAGAGGTTGATCTTTATCCAAAATCTCGCTAACGAGCCGTTGAGTTGTTCCCAAGGTCAACCTGTAAAATTACATTGGGGGTATAGTTATGCAAGCCTCGCAAGTATGTTTATGTGTCATTTGTCTGTATTATAGCTTTTCGGACCTTTTGTTTGTGTAGTTTTTGTTTTTTTATAGTTCGTAATGTTACCCCTTTATCCAGTAAAACCTTGTGTTTACTAAAACGAGGCGTAATTTTATTTCTCCTATTTTCTTTACGAAAAATAGAAGTACCAGCTGGTAAATCAAGGGGGTCTGTCCTGTTTTCGTTTAAGCGATCTGTTCGTTTTTTTGTTGCGTCCTCCATGTGTTTCTTCAAGGTAGGGTATAGTTTAATTTGGAATTCGTTTAGTTTTTGTAAATAATCGTGTTCATTGTCAAATTTGATTGTCTTTTTGAAAATATGAGTGCGGCCGCTAAAAAGCTCGAACGGAGTTAAAGTGGTACTAGAGTGAATCGCATTGTTGTAGGTTACTATTGTTTCGGAAAGTATCTCGTCGTGTTCTAAAGTTAATTTTAATTCCTTCCTCTTACTCAAAATTATCCTATAGATTTCTGTTAGGGTGGAATGTAGCCGTTTTACCATAGAGTTACTACTTGATTGTTGAAACGAAGTAATACGCAGTTCTATTTCGTATTGTGCTAAGAAGTCCTTTAAGATGGCACCAGAGAACTCGGCACCCTGGTCAAATATTAATTTTTTGGGTATTCCAAACTGGCAAAAGAATGTTTTAAAGGCTTTAATAACAAGGATAGAGTTTCTGTTGGTTAAAGGGTAGGCTTGAGCGAATTTAGAGAATTTATCTATAATTGTTAGATTATAATTACTATTAATAGTATATATGTCTGTGTGTAGTATTTCAAGGGGCCCATTCGGTATTTCTGGTAATACAAATGGTGGTTTCTGAGGGCACCTATCGTTCTTAAGTGTAAGGCATGTTTCGCAATCCCGGATTATCTGTGAGATTAGAGATTTTAGTTGGGGTACGTAAATTTCCCTTTTTAGATGCTGGTACATCTCTTTCACCCCTCTATGATTGTTGTTAGAGTGGTGGGTTTTTATTAAGTTATTAATTTCGTTCGGGTCGGCAGGCTCGTGTAAAACGATGAGACATCTATAAATCTTAAACAAATTGGAGTCCGCGAAATATTTAATGTAGGCCTTTTGAATTACTTCGAAAATTTCGTCGGCCGAGTGAACTGCCAGAGGTTTGTTCGGTGTTAAAATTGTATTTAAAATATCTGTGATTATTTCTAAGGTATAAGATGGTTCCGTAATACGGGTCCGCGTTTTATTTTTAAATGGAGTGTTCACTACAACCGATGGGGTCTGGCCGATTTCAAATATAACTTGCGTGTTGAATGTGTTAAGTGACTTCTGGGTTAATGGGATACCGGGTAGAACGGTTGGGCCAACGTCGTTGACAAGAATGTTTGGTTCGATTCTGCTCAAAGCGTCGGCAATGACGTTTTGTGAAACTTTTTTTGTCGACAATGTCATAATCGTACTCGGAGAGGGTTAGTTTCCAACGGAGGAGTTTCGGGTTTTGGCCCTTGAAGTTTTGTAGCCATACTAGGGGCTTATGATCTGTAATAATTTGACTGCCCAGATTATTGCTAACATTTCTTTCTCTATAGTTGAATATCGGGTTTCCGCTTCGTTCAAAGTTCTACTCGCGAAACAAATTGGTCTGTCAGACCCGTCAGGTCCCTGAGAGAGGACGGCACCAATGGCGAAGTTACTTGCGTCTGTGGTAAGAGAGAATGGTTTTTTAAAATTTGGGTGTTGTAAGATCGGATTGTTTGTTAGAAGAGTTTTGCAAATTTCAAACGCCTCTATAAATTCTGCATCTATAATGACGGATTTGCCACCCTTAAGCTGACGGGAAATGGGCTTCGTTATTCTAGCAAAGTCTTTTATAAACTTCCTATAATAACCCAATAATCCTAAAAAGGATTTTATTTGTTTAGCAGTTTTTGGGCGAGGAAAATTTATCACCGCTGCTATTTTGTCCGGGTTTGGTTTGATACCATCCTGTGTTATTACGTGTCCCAAAAAATCGATTGGATTTGGATTTTTAAATTTGCTCGGCGTAATTTTTCAAATACCGCGTTTACGTCCATTAGGTGTTTTTGGAGAGAGGCAGAGAATATAATAATGTCGTCAAGATAGACTAAACAGATGTCTCCTATTAGTTCTCCTAGTACATTATCCATTACTCTTTGGAAGGTAGCTGGGGCGTTTTTCAGGCCGAAAGGCATTCTCGTGAATTCGTAAGGACCGTTCTCTACCGAGAAGGCTGTTTTGGCCATGTCTCTGGGGTCTATCTGGATATGATGGAACCCGCTGGCTAAATCTAAAGTGGAAAAATATTTGGCCCTACCGATGTTGTCAAGAATGTCGTTAATATTGGGGATCGTGTACCTGTCGGAGATGGTTTTTTCATTCAGTTTCCTGAAATCGATTACCAACCTCCACTTCTTTTGGTCAGGGCAGTCGGATTTTTTAGGGACTACCCACACAGGGGCGCCCCAAGGGGAGTGGCTGTTTTTTATAATATTTTGTTCAAGCATTTTGGTTATTTGTTTTCGGACCTCCTTTTTATGTATATATGGGTACCTATACGTTTTGACATGTATTGGTATGTTGTCGGTGGTCGGGATGGGGTGCTTGACCGTGTTGGAAAATGTGAGAGGGGTCGCGTCGTCATAGAAAATGACTAGAAATTTCCTGCAAATTCTAACCAATCCTTGTTTTTCCTCGTCATTTAGATGGTCCATGGAAATTTGTTGTTGCCCCTTATCTGTTGGTAGTTTGGGTTGGGTGCTACCCCTTTTATTTGGTCGTAACATTCTCTGGGTTGTACTTCTAGTGGTTGGTCGAGACATAGGATCTGTCCAGTCTCGGAATTGTTAGTTATTTCTAAGAAGCTATGGCCGTCTGCGGCTGTGTAAAGTCCCCCGGAAACAGAAAGATTGTTGTCTACTTCTAGAGGATTACAGAGAAAGTCGCCTTCCATAAGGTTAGCTGGTAGCTTTATAAGGGTTTTACTTTGGGGCTGAATGAAGAGTTCATCGGTTCCTCTATTAACTTCTGTTATAATGTTGATTGTGGTGAATGGAGTTTCGAGTTTAAGTTCTTCAATATTTATCTTTACTTTTCGGTCTGCCAAGAAATCCATTCCAAGAAGACCATCAAAGTATGGGTGGAATTTGAAAAGTAATAACTTCGCCATGTTCTTTAAATTCTATAGGTAAGGGTAGCACAGCTCTTAGGGTTAACGAATAGCTTTCTAAGACTGTTGTGATTCGGACATGGTTTTGGGGAATAAGATAGAGTGATAACTATTTAGGGAAGGGACAGACCATGCTTTTTACTGTTTATGTAGCCGACTTGTCGGTCGAGGCTTCTTGTTGAAAATTTGAGTTGTCGTCAATGTTGTTAAAATTGGGAGCAGACCTCTGTGAGGTATTGTTACGGTTTTGCTGAGTGTAATTGTTTCCCGCTCTATTGTCGTTACCCTGCCTGTTGTTATTGAAACGATTCTGGTCTTGTTTGGGGCCTTGGCGGAACGGATTTCCCGAGGATTAGAAAGAATTTCTACGATAGTCTTGCCCATAATTATTAGGTGGGTAGTCGTTTCTACCACCAGAGTTGTTCTGGTACGAATTTCTCTGATAGGGTCTATTACGGTCTGGGTTGAATCTATTGTTTTGCGAATTGTTTTGTTTTTGATAAATAAAATTCTGCTCAGCTTGACACCATTCGTACGCCATCTCGATTGTTGTCGGATTTCGGGCTCGGATGACCGTTCTGAGTGGGTCCCGTAGCCCAACCAGGAAGGCGTTAAGGCAAATTCCATCATACAGAGCTCTTTTTGATGTTACACTTGCTCCGTAATCTGGGTCTGCGGGGAGTGACAATAGTTCGCTACGGAGTCTAGTGATTTCAAAGAATAATTTACCCAGGGACAAATTAGTGGAAAGGTTCTGAATTTCGGCGATGAGTATTGGTTCTGTCTTCTTGCAAGCATACATACCCTTCAGATTTTCCCTGATACTGTCCCATTCTAGCTTGGTGTCCAAAACATTCAGAGTCTCGTCCGCCTTTCCTATAATCTTGTTCCTCAGGGTTCTTAGAAGTAATTGTCCGTACGGGGTTTGGTCTGTTCCCCTTATCAACATAATAATTTCCTCAACGCTAAAAATAAATTTCTGGAGGGTACCTGGGGTCCCCTCAAAAGTAGGCAATTGCTTGACAAAGGCTAATATATCGGTCGGGTTCAGAGTGGTATTTAGAGTTGTGGTTGTCGAGGTGTTCAAAATGGTGCCAACATTTCCAATATTATTAGTGGCACCAAAATGTGGCTCTAGAGCCTCCCGACGCGTTACCCGAATCCATGATTAAAATTTCTTCCTCCCTGATATTTGGTAAGCTAGTACTACTCCTGAGACCTAGTCTAGTTTTAGTTTTCTCTACTATGGTTTTCTTTGACATTAGATGGGGAAAAAAACGTAATTGCGAAATTAAAGATTTAGTAGATATATGTATATATGTATCTATATATATATGGATTTTTTGAATTATATATTTTTGGTGAATATGATGCGCTTTTATAGGAAAGGGTGCAAAAAATATTGTAAATTGTATGTAAAAAATTTTAATATGTATATTTCTTTGGTGTATGTACCTTAATAAGAATTATTTCTTTTTGTGTATAGTGAATCTTACGTGTAAATAAATGTGGATATATGTCTTACTAATAATTATTAATGTTTGTGTTGTTGTATTATGATGAGAATCTGTAAAATTGTATAATTAGTGTATGAGTGTGTTTTTTATATGTTATGGTAACCATGGGGCAAAGTAATCAATCAATTCGTTTGGAGTATAATGATTAATAAGATTTTTTTTTGTGTTTCTTTGGGAAGTTGTATTTTGATTTTTTAATCTTAAATTGTAGTTGAAATGGCAACAATGTAAACAAATACAAAGTTCTTTTATTTCGTCAATGCGTTTGTGTGGCCCAATCGTATCGGGTTTCATGGCAAGGGAATGGGAAGAGGAGGGGAAAAAATATTCAACGAGTCGTCGGCGGTTCCCGGATTACGCTCTTATTTATACAAACATAAAAGAACGAAAAGCCTGGAGTATCGGCGAGGCGAGTGGTGCCCCCCTTCCCCTTCTCTATGTAGAGTGCTCAGCCATAAACAATATTCTTGTGGTGGTGTATATTTCGTATGTGCATATATGGTATGTGGGGGGTCGAAAGAAATTGAATGTGTGCAGCCATTACTAATGTGAGTCGGCCACAGAGGGTCGCGATTGATGTGATTGTAGCAATTAAATTTTTTTTGTGTACGTTTTGTTTTGAGTATTTTAGTTTGTACGTATCCATGAAAATGCGCGACGCATTTTGTGTCAATCAGCAATTGATAGTCACAATTTTTTTGTAGATACATAAGTAAAATTTGCAGTGTATAATTTTTTGTAAACATTTCAGTTTTATATATCCATAATAATGCGCGATGCATTTTGTGCCGATCAGCGATTGATGGTCACAATTTTTATAGATACCTAAGTAAAATTTGCAGTGTATAATTCTTTGTAAACATTTCAGTTTTATATATCCATAATAATGCGCGATGCATTTTGTGCCGATCAGCGATTGATGGTCACAATTTTTATAGATACCTAAGTAAAATTTGCAGTGTATAATTCTTTGTAAACATTTCAGTTTTATATATCCATAATAATGCGCGATGCATCTTGTGCCGATCAGCGATTGATGGTCACAATTTATATAGATACATAAGAAAAATTTGCGGTGTGTAATTTTTTAAACCATTTTAGTTTCACCATATATATCCATAATAATGCGCTATGCATTTTGTGCCCATCAGTGATCGATGGCCACAATTTAGATACATAAGAAAAATTTGCGGTGTGTAATTTTTTTTTTTTTTTTTTACATTTTTTTTTTACCATATATATACATAATAATGCACGATGGATTTTGTTCCCATCAGCGATTGATGGTCAACATTTATATAGATACATATTTTGATACGGATAATCACATTTAATGTACAGTGCATTCTGTGCTGATCAACAATTGATAAACACAATATGGGTATTTATTATATATGTATTTTATTTTGTTGCCACACAACCACATTAATCTATTATACATATATTTCTTGTTGAAAATTTGTTGCCACACAACCACATAATTTAGAGTCAAAACTTTTGCTCTTTTATTTCCACTGATTCAATGTTACACTTTGCCCCTTGGCTTACCCAAATTATTACATAGCTGCTACTAAGATGATCCTGATGAAGTCCATCCTTGGTCCGAATACCGGCTGCGCCAATTATGTCCAAGTCCCCGTGAATAGGTTTATGTTCAAATAAATGTAAGCTTGAGGCTTAAGATCAACTTCTGCTTTTGAGTGTCCGTTCTAGACTGATTTTTATTTTCGATCTTGTACATAAAGAAGCTTTGTCTTGTGGGTGGGGTACATTTTTTGAGTAAGCGAAAACTCCTAGTCAGCGGTTTCGACCGGATGCCTGTGACCCAGTTGTTTTTAACATTCGGCATCCAGAGACCGCTGCGTTGGCGATCCAATGTCCGGGTTGAACGGCATCGCCGTTAGTGGAACGTTGCTCGAGGGGGGACCGTTGCCCGAGGGGGTTTGGGTGGAGGTGATGTCATTGGAAAAACATCACCGGTAACTCGCGCTTGCGCCTGAGACACACCAGCTGCTCCTCTACTGACAGTTTTGTCATCTTGTCGGATAGGTTAATATATTTGCAGAAAAATTCTGGTTCATAATGACTTTTTGTGGTTGGTTAAGCTTCAGTTAGGGCTGTTTCTTCAACTGTGTAGCTACCCGATGTAAGGTTATGTTCATCCAATTGATGTCCAATCTGCAAAAGTTCTGTTGTCGACGGATCCCTCGTGATCCTCCAATTCCAGTACAACCAAGGTGTCCTGACACGGTCGCCAAATGTATGGTCTTGCCCCTGTGCAACCCGATAATGGAAACAACCTGCCCTTCTGCAGGTCCAAAATTCGGTAGTTATGCGAGTGTGGGTATCCGTTGATGTGTGTCTACCCGTGTGCAGATTATTTTCCAAAAAAGTCCAATGAAACTGAATGTTTTTCTGTGTTTACCAAAGATCTGTGTTGAGTTTCATATAAGTGACGAGCGTGCAAGCTCGTTTCAATTACAGCAAAGTGGATCTTATTTACATATGCAATTCGGGTTTTAAATTTTGGATTCTTTAACAACATAAATTAAATGTCTTGCTTCAACATTCCTCGTGGATACCGGTTTCACTTATTCTTTCGTCGACCCAAACCGAGTCACGACAGTCCTAGAAAGCTATTCACTGAACTTAAGAGCTATTCTACCCACACCTGCAGAATTTAAAGAACATTGCGAATTACAGTTATTACTTTTTAAATTCCACCCATACTTTGATGGTTTTCTTGAAATGGATTTCTTGAAAGACCGAAAGGCTTGAAAGCCACGGCAAGTTAATAGAGGAACCGACGAACTTTTTATCGAGCCCCAAAGTAAAACTAGTATACAGCAACCAGTTGACTTAAACAAAGATTACCTCCTGTGCAATCCTCTGGAAAAAGACAACAATCTTCTTGGGGACTTTATACTGCTGAAGACGGTCAAAGCGAAGACGACGACGCGACACCTCTCACATCGTCCAACGCGGTTAAACTCCCCATCCTGACCACCGAAAATATCCCCATTCACGTAAAACGAATAGATATCCCTATATACATAAAGGGGAGGTCCAAAAACATATATCTAAAATGCTCGGTCAAAATATAATAAGAAACAAAAGCTTCTAAATGTGTTTTAAGTATAATCGAACCGAACACATTGTCAATGGCGTTGTCCTAGGTATTTTAGCCGATATTCCATTAGAACCGTCTTATACTGTAGACAAAGTGACAGATTTTTTGAAAAACATTTTAACACCAAACAAGACTTGGCCTTTTATTCAACTGACGAAATTTCAAAGTTATACAAGCAGCGTACTTGAAATATTTTGCAGACTCTCATCTGTATAAGATTTACACATGTCTCATTTTTTTACACGAACCTTCTGACCCTGTCGAAACCAATAATTTGATAAGAACTGACCACCATAACAACAATCTTAGCGGGTCAGAAGAAATTTACCAACACCTAAAAAGAGAAATCTGCGTACCCACCCTAAAATCTTTAATCACCCAAGTAATTCGATATTGCGAAACCTGCCTCACACTAAAGTACGATAGGTGCCCCCAAAAACCTACGTTTGTACTACCAGAAATTCGGAATAGGTCCCTTGATATATTTCACACGGATATACATACCATAAATAACAATTCTAATTTAACAAATATAGATAATTTTTTTAAGTTCGCTCAAACCTACCCACTATCCAAAAGAAATTCTATTCTTGTTATTAAAGCTTTTAAAACTTTCTTTTGCCAATACCCAATATGGACTACCCAAAAAAATAAAACTCAATATGAAATAGAACTACATGTTACTTTTATTCAACAATCAAAGCAGTAACTCAACGGTGGAACGTTTGCATTCCATTTTAACAGAAGTCTATAGAATAGTTCTGAGTAAGAGGAATGAATTAAAACTAACCCTGGATCATAGACCCCTTTTTGAAATATTAATAACCTTCAACAATGCGATCCACTCTTGTACCAATTTAACCCTGTTCAAACTTTTTAGTGGTTGCCGATAAGACAAGAAAAGGTAACAAACAAAAAATTAGTAGGGCCATACTACTATAGGAGAAGATTTTTTAACGTTTTTTGTTTCCACTTGACAAAAAGCAAGTGAATATTTAATATGATCTTATATTAACCAAACGAAAACTTGTGAAATGCAGGGATTTAATTGTGTTATTTCGGAATTACCGAATTTATTAACGACGAAAAGGCACAGTACGTGCTAACGATAGAGAGTTCGAATGTTAACTATTTTATTAGACTTAACTTATTTAATGCTATGAACAGAGATAAAGACAAAACGAGAGAGAGGGAGACGAGATTGGCGGTCGAGTCCTGCTCTCTTCTTTACACTGAAAGACCGAACATTAAACGAACACCGCCCCAGCTGAAGGGACGACGTCTTTCCGGACTGCATCGGTAGAAGGGCCAATCTATGGATGGCGCGCCTGTACGTTCCCTCCGCTGTCTTGAAGTCCGCACTCGGATCTTGCCATCAGTGCTGACGTGTCCTATCCTACGACGACGAGCGCTCCCACGTCGACGTTTGGGACCTCCTTGTTCCTCTTTGGCCGCCTCTGCAGGCTCGAGACGTACTCCCGGGACCATCCCTGCCAAAACCTGTTCTTGTGACACAAGACATTGCGCCATCGCTGCAAGCAGGTTGGGCTGATCTGGTCCGAGAGCGACGACTATCAAGTGATGCCCGGGGGTTACGGTTTTTCCGTCTTTGTTATCGTTGCTTAGTTCTCCGATGGGCCTGAGGCATAGCACCTCCTCCAAGCTAGCGATGAGAGTCCCTAGCTCCTTTGCGGTCAAGAGATCGTTGCCTACCGTCCGAAGGAAAAGGTGGTTTGCGGACTTCACACCTTGTCCCCATAGACCTCCGAGGTGAGGTGCTCTGGTCGGTATGAACGCAAACTCGCATCCTTTTTTTTGACGCGAATTCCTGAAGGCCGTCCTCCTGCTCCTCCAGACGTGTAGGAAATCTTTCAGGTAGGGGTCTGCGCCGACTTGTACGGTGGCTAGCCACGAATACGATAGGTTGTACTAAATGGTCCACAAAAATCAACGCCAGAGACATTATAAGGGCGGAGAGCTCGAGTTCTCAAGTTCCTCATTACTTGTGTCGGGAGTTGCGGCTTGCATCGAAAGCAGCTCGTACACGAACAAACAGTATGACGCCCCGGTGGAAGTAAGAAATCCATGAAATATATAGCTTATAGTTTGTTTTATAGTTAAAAGAATATCCATAGATTACATAGTTTATAGTTTGTTTTAAAGTTATAAGGATATCTCTGAAGTTGTTAAGGAATGAGCATTTTTTGAATTTGAATGTGCTAGCCTTTTTGACTGCAGACGGTCACACTACCCGAGCAAGACAAACGATCACATAACCAAAGGGATTTCCGGGAACGGACACACAAATGACTTGACCATAATTTTCTTTTTAGTAACTATATCTGACATCAAACAAATGTTGGAATGAACTGCTGGCATCCAGTGAACCATCCCAGTCCACCCCAAAAGCAGGTCGGCGACATACTTCTTGAGCATTGACTAACCACACTTTTTCGCGCAGAAGACTTACAAGAGCTTGAGGACCAGCATGACAATTCGTAATGTGCTTTTTCTACATTCTTTTCGAACGCAGATTCGGTTCTCTTGGCGTAATTCTTTTAAGTCTGAGTCTGCCATTAACGGCATAACAGAGCTATCAGATGCGGAGATCTCTGGGCAGTTTGATAACCACTTTGCCAATTAAAAACCTGCCTCTTGCAAAACCGGCGAAACTTCATTACGATGGCTTCCTTAGCTGCCGCAAGCTCTCCAAGCTACATTAAACACCGGATCGCCATAAAAGGAGCTGGCGAAGTTCCATATGTTACGGTATTCAACTTGAATTCCGCCTTTGATTACGCCTTCCCACTATAAGCTGGAAGTTTTGGTCAGCTTCGATGGGGCCTACCATCAAGATTTCATTCAACGCAACCTGCGTCGATGTGCGGCTTGAGGGATCGAATACCACTCTCAACTTGGTTGAGGTGCATTGTGGCCGCAGCAAGCATTGGTGGGAATGAAATAGTGTCGGCCATCTGGAATTTTATCTTCAGAAGGGAACATGTGGCCCATTGATACATATTCCTCTATGAAATCCAGATACATTTTCTTTAAAGAAGAATCTTTTGACAATCTCCTGCCAAGCGACAAAAATCTATGTTACGCAACTTCTTACGACGAACGAAGAGTATTTGGGTCAGATTTGAACGGCAGACGAACCGAAGATCTGCTACTCAGGAATTTGGAGATATGAGATATACCGAATTTTCTGCCTTTATTTTGTTTTCGAGGCATATCTCCCTGACACTATCCAGCCGAGAACAGTTTTTTCTAAGATGGGAAGTTCAGGCCCCTGCTTTATCTGCCAAACTGACAGAATTTCAAAGCATGAATCTGCGCCGATAAGCATGCCAATTTGGGGCTCGAATAAGAATGGATCTAACAATTAAATATTTTTTTAGGTACCCTCCACCCGCTGGTGCTCACCGCTTGATCCGGGTGATAAAAGGGTATACAAGATTCGTTGAAAAGTATGTAATAGGTAGAAGGAAGCGTTTCCGACACTATAAAGTATATATATTCTTGATCAGGATGAATAGCGAAGACGAATGAGCCACTACTATAGAAGATACAAACTTGAGATTAACCACGAAGATTCTTGAGGTCCCTCCGCCAGCGCATCTTATTGTGTTACTACTATAAACGGTTTTCAGATTTTCTAAAAAAGCTGATATCTCTGTAACTATAAGAGATAGAAAGTTCGGATTAAGCATGCAAGTTTTTATGATGCTCCCAATGCGAAACCCGAAAAACCAAAAATAAAAAAATCTCTAAAACTATAAGAGCTACAACATTTTGCTTAAGAATACGTATTTAAGAGATGCTTCTGCAACTTGCCACGAAGTTGCATCCGGCCACGCCCACTTTAACGTCCAAAAACCGCGGAAAATTGTGGCGTCTATAATATTATTATGAATGCCTTTTTTGTACCTTGTATACCTTATTTCTGTTAATATTTATCGATTTAATAAAGATTTTTTAAACCGGAACATTATTTCGCTATTTATGAAGAATTTTAGGTTATAAGGCCTCACATGGGCAGTGACGTCACTATCAGTTGCTCAACATGCTATCTCTGACAATAGGTGGCACCTTGTGAATTTCCATTAGCAAAATGAATATTTTAAAATTGTGTAAAGCAGTAACGGGTATCTTATAGTCGCGGCATTTGACTATAGAATAGAAGTCGCTCCGCTCGAATAGAAATTATCGGTATTAGCTTCGCAGTCCAGTTTCTACTTTTAATTTTTTATTGTCTCGACTACACTGCTGTGAACTCGATACAGCCGCATAAATATTTGTGTGGCAATTTGTTGTTTTTCACTTCTTTGTTTATTGCAGCGGAGGCTTAGGCCCCGCGTACCCCTCGTCATTTTACTGCTTGACAAGGCAGCAACTCAATTCGTCGAGCTCACATACATCGTCGCTAGGCTGGCGACTCCGTCCCCGCATTCCATGCCAACTGCCTTCATGGGCAAAATAGCTTGAGCGAGCATATCTTTATCAAGGGAATTTAACTTTGCCACATATGAGCTCTCCATTCCTACAGTTTAGGGAAAATAAACAATACGGTAGGATCGGATATCGAATAGTGAAGAGCCCCCGCGTACTTCCACCCCAACTCGGTCACCCCCTAACCGCCCTTCGGTGAAGATGTTGGACCCAGAACAGCTTAAGGCTGTAATTCAGGTCGCTGTTAATCATGCAATAGCAGAAATAGTCGCCGAAGCCAGGCGCAGGGAAGAAGAAATGCGTCAAACCATTCAGCAGTTGGCCACCTAAGTTGCAGCGGTTTTGCACCCGCACAGGCGGCAACTCCTCAAATCTGTGCTTACGAACCCATTGACATTAAGGGCAATGTTCAATGCAACGAGTCCTTAGATGCCGTCAAATGCCTGCCCGAGTTTACGGTCAGACATACTTCTCTTGGCGGCAAGCGGCAGTAGCCCCATTACCAGGCGGTTGTAATAATTAGAAGTAAAATAAGAGGCCCTGCCGAAGCAGTGCTATCCTCGTTTGGCACTGTATTAAATTTCAATGCGATCATAGACCCTCTCGATTTCACATAAAGTGACAAACGCCAGATTCACGTCAACGAGCAGGAAATGGGCACAGTAGTATAATAAAGGTTCTGGCACAGATTTAAGCGCTATTAAGCTGTCACATTAGTGATAAAACATGGTTTCCCCCAACCCGAAACCCATTATCCGTCGTCTCCTGTGATAAGGATTCCCCCTCACCCTTTTAGTCTGTATAGATTCTGGCACAGAAATCATAAACCCATAAATTATAGTTTTTAAATCAGTGCACGTGTTGAAAGAAGTAAAAAAATGTGACGATTGTGTCATGGTTAGTTTTCCGACCCCCATCCATTTCCCCATTCAAATTTCAGATTTTTTAGATTTCAATACTTTAACAAAGGTACAAAGACTAAATAGTTTGCATTGCAGGAGTTCAAGGAGTGTAACGTTGCAGTAATTGTTTTCTGAGAACATGTTTCTAATACATTTCTATTCATAGTGCTTGGGATATCTGACTTTCAATATAGTTGAAAAACTGAATTGGATTGTTTGGAGGTCTTGGAGTATAACATATCTGTATGCCCTTTAAGTATAAAGAGGAGAGCAGTCAAATTGTTTAGCATCAGTTCGTCAGGAGCACAAAAATCACCATGAGGGAAGATTTTTGTATGAGCACTTTCAATGTGCTCAAAGGATTGATATAGATGACCCGGAAGAAATTGTTTTTTCCAGACGATGACTACCTCTTTATCGATATAAAAGTGGCTGACTTAGAAAATAAATATCTGGATTTAATGAAAGCTGAAGACGATGAGTTTTTAATAAATGTTGCCAATAGCTTAGATATTTAAATAAAATAAAATAAAAAATAAATTGTATAAAAATAAAAATAAATAAATTTAACATTCAAATGAAAAAATCTTTTATTTTTTCACGCCCATATTAACTGAAATAAATAAAACAAATATTTACTTTATCAACAAATGTGTTTATTTAAATATTTTCTTTATTTCAGTGATTTTATTTTCATTATATAATGAAATCAATATTTGATTATCTGAAATAAAGTTATATAGTCTGAAATACTTTTTTGTATTTTTTATTTTCTTCTCATTCTATTTTCTAGATTATAATATATATTCATAATGTTTGCTGGCTCCCTTTCGTACTCGTGCTACCGAATTTATTCTAAGAAATTTCTAGTTTTCTTCATCTTTTCTACTCTGACTTGTAGATATCTTAAATCCTGCAAACGAAAAGTCATCAATTTCAATTTATTTCAAGTCCATTTTTAAACTCGGCTTCTATTGGTTACTTTTTCTCAATTCTCAAGATAATGATCTTGAAAAACAACTATTTCTACTCTCTTCTAACTACAGGTCATCTATTATTAAAGTCACACTCTATTGGTTTTCCTTTTCTTGAACAATCTGCATCTTGAAGAAACTATTTCTGATATACGAGTATTCTAACCAAAGGACTTTATTTTAAAAACTGAGATTTCCATTTGGTTTCGAACCATCTCAAACTATCTAGGAATCTATGTAAACTGCTATCTTTTGAAACCTAGAATTGTAACTCCCAGACTTCTAAAATTTGTGAATGCCCACTTTAAGATTGTGTACCAAATCAGAGAATTTAATTAGTTCTTTCCAAGACATTCTCCAGGCAACATTGTTAGTTTGAAAACTTAAAAAAGAAGCAAACAACTAAAAGTTTTGTGAAGTGTATCAAGTATCATAAAATAAATAAAAAAAAGAAAAATCAATTAATAAAATAAAAACAAAAAGAAAAGCAAAAACAAAGCAGAAACAATAAAAAAACAAAAAAAAAACAAATACAAAATTAATAATCAATTCGAGTTTTGTTATACTTGCCAATTGTTTGTTATTAAGAACAAGTGGACAAACCATGTCCGCACGGAAATGCATAAGAAGAATGCAATTCAACCCGTCGATGGACGCATCAAGAAAATTTCGGCAGGATTTAAAGGAAGGATGGAAGGAATAACGATGGAAATAAAATGTGTGAAACATTTTTTAAGAATAATCTCTACATGCGTAAAAACGTCCTTGGGTATAATGAAGATACCAAACAAATAATTGGGTCGCTGTTTCAATCGTAGATTGAGAAACCATGTCACGTTAAAATACTGTTTTTGGAAGATGGCGGAAATGGACATTATATGTTTATTAAAAATATTTCAAGGAATATATCATATGTATCTATATATTTATATATATATATATATCGTATATACGAGTATATAATTATATATTTATTTATAAATAAACATACTAAATAAAAATTAATTGTTTATCTAGATTATTAACAAGGCAAAAGGGGCTCAGAGCAGATCACAATGGCTGTGTAATGTTTGCTTAAATTTCTCAGGATCTGAGGATGCTGCTCTAAGACATAAAACTGTTTGTAGCGGAAAAGTCTCCAGGCTGCCGGAATTACAAGCGAACTCTGGAGTTTACCCAATACCGCAAGCAGCTTGAGGTTCCGTTCGTCGTGTACGCTGATTTTGAATGTGTACTGAATCCGAGAAATGTTGAAGCAAGCCCGAAATTATTTAATTTAAACTCTCATATACCTATAGCTTACGCCTATTTTATTAAGTGTGCCTTTGATTCTAAGCTAGATAAATTTGTAATAAAAACAGGTATCAAATTTTGTAGACTCTCTTTTACAAAATTTATCAAAACTGAATGATGAGTACTTGTATAAAATTAAACCAATTAAAATGACTCCTGAAGACGAGTTTGAATTTCTTGATTCATTAAATTGTCCTATTTGTAAAAAAATGTTATTAAATGATAGAGCCATTTAATAGCTTTATTTAGGGGGTGCAGCTCATTCTATATGTAACTTTGAGTATAGACTATGTAAATTTATACCAGTGTTTTTCCATAATTTTTCTAAGTATGATTGTCATTTATTTATTGAAGACTTTGCTAAAATTCCTGGTAGTATTAATGAAATCCCAGTAAATAAGAAACAATATATTTCGGTGTCCAAAACCATAAAAACTTTAAATGGAAACAATTTTAAAATTAGATTTCTTGACACATTCAGATTTATGCCATCAAGTTTAGATACCCTTGCTTCTAACTTAATTGATGATCAGTTAAATACAGTTAAAACATTTTTTAAAAATGAAATAGAACTCAGGCTAATGCGTAAAAAGGGTATCTTTCCATATGAATATTTAGATTCTGCTAGTCGACTTTAGAAAACTTCCCTACCATCAAGAGCAGCATTCTATAGTAACTTGACAGAAAAGGAATGCTCTTAAGATGATTATGAACACGCACATAATGTTTGGTCACAATTTTCTTGTTCAAGTCTAAAAGGTTATCTAGAGTTGTATTTAAAATCTGATGTTTTCCTATCGACTAATATATTTGAAAATTTTATAAACATATGTTTACAAATTTATTCATTATACCCTGCTCAGTTTTTTACTACACCAGGTCTGTCTTGGGCAGCCACAAATACTCAACTAGAGTTATTAGAAGATATCGATATGTATAGATTTATTTAAAATAGAATTTGAGGGGGCTTAGTAGAATGTTGCCATAGATATACAAAGGCAAATAACAAATACTTAACAGATTTTGATCCAACAAAGGAATCGGCCTTTTTAATGTTTTTGGATGCAAACAATTTATATGGTTGGGCAATGTCACAACCTCTTCCATATAAAGGGTTTGAATGGTTGTCCCCTAATGACTTTACAAATTTTGATATACATAACATATCTATTGATAGTGAGTATTGATATTTTTGGAAGCAGACCTAATTTAACCCTATCGCCTTCATGATAAGTAAAAGTGATAAACTTTCTGTGGTATTTGATAAGCCAATGTATTTGGGTTTTGTTGTATGGAAAATGTATGATTTTCATTACCAATACATGAAACCCAAATTTCAACAAAATGTAGTTTTAAATTACATGGATACACCCTCATTTATCTATACTCTAAAAACTGATGATTTTTGTAAGCATATTTGTGGTGATATTGAATCAATACGATTATTCAGATAAAATAATCGATATATATAATTTTAAAAAAGTTAATAAAAAGAGGTTAGGATATTTTAGAAATGAGTTGTATGGAAAACCAATGAGTGAATTTATAGGTCTATGCTCCAAATGCTATAGTTATAAAATAGATGAAGTTGAAAACCCTTATAATAAAGCAAAAGGTGTGAGTCCCAGAAATTTAACTATGGATCATTATAAAAATGTATTACTCACTGGAACTCCACTATATGGTAGTAGGACAGTGTTTAGATCAAGGGCACACAAAATATCAACTAATAGGGTATATACTCGTAAGAATGTTCTTTGTGCTAATGATAGTAAAAGAAAACGAAAACATAATGAAACAGAGTTTGCAATGTTAAATCACGATTATCATGGTACTCTATCAATAAAACATAAAAGATTAATGGAAAATGACATTGCGGATAGTATCAATTTCTTAGAACTTGAAAATATATTTTTAAGAGATATAATAAATGGGAGAAATACAGATGTCAATACATTAAATGAACTGAAAGATAAGCAAGTAAACATAGAACAATAATTATTTTATAAGTCAATTGAATTGGAAATGTTTTATTTTGATCGAGATTGTGGTAAATATAAGTAAAAGAAAAATAAATTTTATAAACATATAATATTTTATTAAAATTGTTAGTATACGAATCATAAAATTGTACATTAATACATAAGTAAATATATTTTTTTAATTTTTTATATATTATAATAAGAAAAAAACAATATAACAAAAATAAAAATTAAATATTACATTGTCTTTTAATTTGGAATTTGTACTATAAAATTTCCCACCCAGCCAGCTGGGTAGGCTTCGTCCATTGGAAAGCCAAGCCATTTTCCAAAACTTTATCACCTCTTCGCTTTAAAATTTTCTCAACTAGAAATGTGTTCGGGAACTCAGTCTTTTTGAGTTCTTCTTTATAAAACCCACCCTGAATCGGATTACCTTTTTAATCTTCAAGTAAGTATGTTTTGGGGAATGTATTTTTGACTTTTATAATTTTAAAGATTTCTGTTCTATAATTCGATGTATACCCTTTTTCAAACACATGTTTATACTTGCTGATACGAACGTGATCGCCATTTCGTAGTTTACTCTCAACATATATCTTTATGTGATTATATGAGTCTTGTAATATTTGTTTTTTATTAGTTGTGTTGACACTGATTAGGCTCATTTTTATGGTTCTATGTACCCTATTATTTTAATCAAATATCAAATTTTTGTAAGTGTCTATCCATTTATATTTCCCATTGAAACTAAACTGACGCCACATTCACTCTTTGAGTGTTCTATTAAAACGCTCGACAATTGATGCCTTTATCATAACGATTCATAAATTGTTTAAATTTTGTATTAAAAAACTCTTTTCCATCATCTGTGTGTACATTTTTTGGTGTTCCATGACCTGATTTTAAGATTTTCTCCATTGTTTGGGAAACATCATTGGCATTTTTTGATTGTAGTGCTTCACCCCAAGCAAATTTAGAAAACGTATCAATTACATTAAATAAGTAACGATAACCCTTGTTAGATGTTGAATAACCCCCCATTTCAACCAAATCTGCTTGCCACAGATCGGTTATTCCCTTTATAATGACTCGTCCTCGTTGAAAATCTTTACGAGACGGTCCATGCAACTCTTTTACAGTTGCTCGTTTAATCATATTCTTCGAATTGGTGTATAGGCTACACCTTCTATTTCAATTGTTGTGTTTTTTGGTAACGCTGTCGGTTTTGTTACATACTTAAAAGTATAGTCCTCAATAGCTTTTATCTTTTCAAGAACATTCGCAAATAATTGATCAGTACTATCTGATAACTTGTTATAGACCTCTATTTTATTTTCAAGATTTGAAATTTTTGTAAGTTGACGATTAATACTTTGACTTACAAGTATTCTTAGGTCTTCCCCCAACTTTCTGACACACTCATCTGTATATTGTTTTGTGGTCAAGTCCTTATCATCTAAGGGCTTAATAGCGTTTTTAACTCTTTTATTTTGAGCGTTTAGACTACCTTCAGTATCAATTAAAAAGGTTTCATTTAATTTAACACCTCTTTTTAAATGATCTGATCGCTCCCTATCATTAGAAAAATGTCCAAACTTGTCAACAGACAAGATGATTATAAATAAAAATATTTTTTGTATTTTATATTATATATATACTCTAATTATCAATAATTCTCTCCTCTCGCAGTTCCTCAACTATTGAGAAAATCTCATTATTGTGATTGTTGTTACCCGCTGTTTTTAACGCCACTGAAATTTGTAACCGTTCGACTAGTTCATTCACATCATTCCAATATATATAATTTGGGTTTGATTCCTCCAGAGTCATATAACCGAAACCAGTTTTCGTACGAAGTGGAGTGGATGTTGTAGGATTTTCATTATCGTTTATTATTTTTTTTAATAATTTTAGTATATTTAAATGCACATATAACTTTAATTCGATTATTCACGTTATAACCTAATCTGTGAACATTTGTTTCCAATATAATATTTATACACGTTACTCGTAGAGTAAAAGGGTATATTAGATTCGTTGAAAAGTATGTAACAGATAGAAGGAAGCATTTTCGACCCTTCAAAGTATATATATTCTTGATCAGGATCAATAGCGAAGTCGATAAAGCCATGTCCGTCTGTCCGTCCGTCCGTCCGTCCGTCCGTCCGTCTGTTCGTCCGACCGTACGTCCGCAGATACACAGTTGAGATTAAGCATGAAGATTCTTGAGGTCTCGGGACAGCGCAAGTTTATTTCAGCATTATGCCACGCCCACTCTAACGCCCACAAATCGCGATAAACTAAAATCGCTGAAATCTCGAAAACTATTAGAGCTAGAAAGTTGAAATTCAGTATGTATAAACTTTGGATGCCAGCGCATCTTTTAGTGGTACTATTATACGCCCACCAAGCTCAAAAGACGGTTTTCGCATTTTCAAGAAAACCTGATATCTCGGTAACTATAAGTGATAGAAAGTTCGGACTAAGCATGTAATGATGACCCAAATGCGAATTGTTGTTTTTCCCTCTAGCCACGCCCACCCTAACGCCCACAAAACCCGAAAAACCAAAAATACAAAATTCTCGGGAACTAAAAGAGATAGAAAGTTAGGCTTAAGGGAAGCCGCTGCAACTTCTCACGAGCTTTCATCCGGCCACGCCCACTCTAACGCCCACAAACCGCGAAACACTGTGGCGTCTATAATAATATTATGAATGCCTTCGTTTGACCTTGTATAACTTATTTCTGTTAATATCTATCGATTTAGCAACGATTTATAAGGCCTCACATGGTTTGTCTAGCAATTACTCTACATGCTTTCTCCGACCATAGGTGGCGCTTGGGTAATTTCCACTAACAAAATGAATATTTTCAAATTGTGTAAAACAGTAACGGGTATCTTATAGTCGCGGCATTCGACTATAGCGTTTCCTCTTGTTTTATATGTTTTCAAATCATGATCATTATAATTTTGGCGGTGTTTATGAAATATGAGAGAGTACAGACCAGGAGTTTGCTTGCAACTCGTTCCACTAGACAAATGAATCTTATTATCAATAATTTTTAGTTGACTATTCCCTAATATTAATACATTATCTAAACCATTTTAGGCCCGTAAGCCTTATCCAATATATTTTCCCGACTCAAATGACTGATATTAAAATCATAATTCTTATTATCTATCTCGACTTGGTTGTATAGTACAGATCATCGTCATCTGTCATATCATTCTCATACTTATCATTTTCGTATAATTCACGTTTAATCTTGGCTCCTACATTTGTTTTTAAAAATGTCTGCTTTTTATTTTCGTTAACAAGTTCATGTAAAGGTTCTGTAATAGGTTTAAATGTTTCCTCCAACCCTATAACGCTTTGATTTTTAACATGTTCGAGGTCATCAAACTTTCTCTTCAAGGCAGATCTCACTTTTGTTAAATGAGCTAACACATTCATTATTGTAATCTGTATAAATTTTGATAAGTTATATTTTAAAAATACGTAATCTTTATGTAATTCCTCTTCAGTTACTCAATCTATACCGTTTACTGAAAACTACTGCAGCTAATATTTATATTACCGTCCACCTCCACCCATCCATCCCATGAAATAAAAAATGTATTGTTTATATAGATTTTAAAATTGTATTTATTCAACATGATATAAAATATTGGTTTTTTATTATTTATTTATTTTTTTATATTTTTTTTACTTATTTCTAAATATAAATTATCATTCTTTTTATGAATATTAAATTTCCCATCAACCATTTCCTCAATAAATTCCTCTTGAAGATGTGTATACCTTTCCGGGGTGTATAGAAAGTAATCCTCCAACTCCAGAACAAAGGATTTTTCAATCTTCGTCTTCGCTCCGCCTTGAAGATGGGGAACTTTACATCTTCAGGCATCCTTGCCTTTGACAAATAGATTTTTTATTTCACCCAGTGAATTCTTGAGTTACGGTCTCAAGCTTTATTCGTTTTGCATTATGTTCAACATCAATTGGTATGAACGCTCTTTCTGCGGCATCACCTTTTTCATCATTCTTCTCGTTGAAAAATCAAACCAAACTTGTCGGATTAACAGGTGTCTTCCTATTATCCTCGTCAATAGGATCGAATTCGATTTCTGTAGTCACCTCGTTCTTATAGTTGTTGTTCTCCATGCTCATTTTATTATATATATATTGCTTTTTGTTGTTTAGCAGTTGTTTTTTTGTTGTTTAGCAGTTGTTTTTATTGTTTAGCAGTTGTTTTTTATTGTTTAGCAGTTGTTTTTTGTTGTTTAGCAGTTGTTTTTTTTTAGTTTAGCAGCTGTTGTTTGGGCAATATTTGTAGTGTCTATATTTGAAAGTCGTCTATTGGGTAGCTGACATATTAGTTTTTCGCTTCTTAATACCATATCCCTTACTATATGGTTTTAGGTAGAATCCATAACCTGATCTATACGGTTTGAGATATAACCCTTCTCCTACAGCACCACTTTCAATTTCTCTATTATGTCGTTTCTTCTCCTCCATTTCCTCCTTCGCCATTCTAGCGTTGTTTATTGTTTTTGCAATTGTGGTACTTCCACTAGGTAAACTACCGAGGGCACAGTCAAAATAAGTACGATTGGTAAAAAGCCACCAGTTTTGGGTACATTAATTATTCTTGGTACTTTCACGTTTTTTTTGACCCAATGTCGATTGAACTGATTTTCGTGCAATTTTAATTGCACTCATAAAGTCCAATGGCTTCTGTTTTTTTAATGTTCTAGTAGCAGCGTTAATAACAGTCGACAGATTCGTCATCTTTACTTTTTTCCTCGTCGTCTTTTTTGTTTTTGATATTCCCATTCAAAATTTATTCTTTGCTTTCATAATGATGGTCACCAAATATGCTGCTGTTTTTTCACCAAGAGTACTGTCTGGTGCTTTTACACGTGACCAAGCTTTGTCAATTAATATAGAGTCTGCAATGTGACGTTCATGTAAATCCTTTTTAGGGGGATATGCTATATCGTGCTCTTTACAAGCCTCATCCAGTTTATTTATTCTTTGATCACCTCGTTTCAAACGTTTTTCTAACTGTCTACCCGGCCCACAATATTTTTATCATGGTATATGGGACTCAAACGGTAATGTATTAATTAAGTTGTTGACAAGACCACCACCTCGTTTACAATTGAAAACACTAATGAATCGATTATAAAAACGCTTCCCCATTATATTGATGTTTAATCATCAAAGATTTCTCATCGAATGAGGTACATAAGCTTTAAGAATGCGTTTAATAAGTCAAATACAAAAAATTATCGTTAGAAATATCAACGATGAAAACGAGAAAAACAACCCCCACGATACAGTTCTCTCTTACCTAATGCAATAAGAGCTTTTATTGTTGGACCTTCAAATTGTGGTAAAACTAACATTATGCTCAGTTTGATAGAGAGTCCAAACGGATTGAAATTCGAAAATATTTACGTGTTTTCTAAGAGTTTATATCAACCTAAATATGAGTACTTCGAAAAATTAATAAAACCTATTAAAGGAATGGGATATCATACTTTCTCTCATAACGATGGTGTATTAGACCCCATTGAAGCAAAAAATTATTCTATTATGATATTTGATGATGTAGCTTGTGAAAAACAAGGCAACATAAGATCTTATTTTTGTATGGGTCGTAAGAATATTCATTCCTTTTATTTATATCAAACATATACCCATATACCTTAACACTTTATTCGTGATAATGCAAACTTTATAATAATGTTTAAACAAGATGATTTAAATATGCGAGATATATATAGATATCAAATACAGATATGGGGTACGACAAATTCGTGGAAATTTGTAAAAAATGTTGGGAGGATAAATTTGGATTCTTGCTTATAAGTAGAGATAACGATAAGAATAATGGAAGATATAGAAAAGGTTTTGATCAATTTATTTTGATATAAAAATAGATTAAAAATAAACATTTGCACAGTTTAACAACAGATTTCATTATGTCTAGATCAGTAACTTTGTCCTTGAATGGAAATAGTTCTGTTATAAATGCAAACTATTTTACACCAATCGAATTGGATGGACGTTAATTGATTTTAATTTGTACAATTCAATCCCAAATATAGACGAAAAAAACAATCTCTTCCATATTGGAACTAATGTAATCACCATTCCTACTGGATCCTATGAACTAAATAATATAACTGATTATATTTATAAAAAACTTAAAGAATATGGTATTGAAAAATGTTTTAAAATTAAAAGCAATAACAATACTCTTCAAGTGGAAATAACCAGGCATCCATCCAGGCAACCAAGCATTTCTAATTGTTAAGCTATAGAAAGAGGATCTACTCTAAAAATAAGTTCACTTACTTTAAAAAATAAATTATTTTTTGAGTCTCTAGGCTTCAAAGTTAAAAATTAATAAAAATATACTGGAAAAAAAAATGAACGAAATTTTAAAAGTTCGAGAAAAGGTTTACTCGGATGAGAGTATTTCGAAAAAAGAGTTTCATAGCTATTCATCGTATAATCAAACATTTAAACCAAACGATGAAATTCGAATTACTATCCAAAATCAAGACTTGTATGTGCTCCCTCATGAAAGTTGCCTCAACTTTCAAGGAATTATTAGACAAGATACAACAGTCGGACCTACAACTGATAATGTTTCACCTTTTTTTTAAGATAATTGTATGGTATTGTATATTGTATTTCAGGTACGAAATAAATGTATGCGAGATTGATAGAACTCGATTTGTCGGTATGACAAATACTCTTAAAAATTTTTTATCTCTTGATAACCTTCAAAGTCAAAATCTTTCAAATTCTGGATGGAGTGGTGTAGATTACTTTTCTATTGGACCATACATTAACTTAACTTTCTGTCCTATTAAAAAATTTATTGGGGTTTGCTGAATATTTTAAAAAGGTTTTGTTGAATTGTAAACATGAACTTGTGCTAGTGCTAAGTAAAAACCTAGATGATGTCTTTGAAAAAAAGAGATTGGAACAAACATTTAAATTAGAAATGACCAATATAAGTTGGAAAAATCATCATGTGACACCTAGTGGCATTGCAAACATTAAGATGTATGATATTATTAAAAGTGGTGTAAACCTACCTATTGTACTACCTATGTAACCTACCTATTCGAAGTTCGGACTCCTACGTTAACCCGAAATTAGGACAAGGAACACACCACTGTTGCAATGTTAAACTTTCAACAAATCGGGAGAGACCTAGGCTTGCAATAATCGGATTTACACTGAACGGAAAACTTGTCACAAATAATTTATCAAACTTGAAGGTTCATTTAAATTCTGACTAATACCCATATGATTATTTAAATGTCGAATTATCGTAATTGATCTATAATATAAAAATTAAACAGTAAAATCTGGTCCTGTTGACGTGAGAATTTCAACTGAACTGAAGACACCAAGTGACGAAAATATCCAAGCTTATTGCCTACTCATACACGATTGATTAGTCGAATATGATCCCTTAAACAGATTAGTCAATGAGTTGTTTGATATTGTTTAAAAATGATTAAAGATATTATAGCAATTGATATTCAAGGTTTCTTTGACAATAACAATATATTTATTCTTAAAGAAATTGGAATAGTAGTTGAAAAGGAACCAAACTTGAATAATAGTTTTATTATAGAACCACCATATGATTTCACTTTATTAAATACAAAACGTTTTTTACAATAGTTTTTTGGAAACCACCATTTAATTAATGTCGAGGACATATATTGTCCGTCATTAAACCGGTTGGTGTTTGTGCTTTAAACAATACATACAACATTCTAAATTTTTTTAAAAGTAGTTTAAAATAAAAACTACCTATCTATTTGCATTCACTTCATTTTGAAGGTGAGACCACTTGTGACAAGACCTGTTTCAAATAAATAAAAATATTTCAATCAATAATGAAATTTCTTGAAGAAATTGATCATTTTTGTCTAAAATTCAATGGGAAGATATTTGAAAATCATTTCCAATATCTTCTTAAAACCAAAATAAAGTTCATGAATCAAGGTGCTAAAGATCTAAAAACAATGAAATATGGTGAACACTTTACATTGTGTAACACCGATTCGAAGTTGGAAACATGCGCATGCCTCTTTTACGTAAATCGAAGGAATGGAGCTAGAAAAATAATTTCATTGTATCAATAATAAAAAAATTAACGTATTATGTGAAATGAAAAACAAAAAACTTGTTTTCTTACTTTTTATGAATAAGGGAAGGGAAATACATATGTAGACTCACTTGCACCCGTACACATATACACTCATCTATTATTATGTACACTAGCCCCGGAACTCAACCGCATTCAGCGCGTGAGCAACGGGTGCCGTAACATGCTCTTACAAGATTTTTTTTTATATACTTTGCTATTTATTTTATTGAATCTTCTCCCTTTGGACACTAACAATAAGTGTATCAAATCTTAAACCTAATTAATCTAACTAACTGTCAAATGACTGATATTGTGCTATAGGGGGCCCGAAAGTTATTGCTGGCTTTGCAGGTCGTTGCGTTGTAGACGGGATCGGCTGGGAACCCAAGTCAGGCTTCTTGCGAGGTAATTGGGGTGCATAGAGAGTTTTTCATTGTAGGACGCTTTTTGTTTGTCTATTTCATCTTTTACGGTAATAATGCCTAGGTCCCTGTGGATGTTTTGATTGCGAATATACCATGGTGCCCCAATGATAACTCGGAGGGTTTTTGATTGGACGCGCTGTATAATGTCTATGTTCGTTCTACTGACGTTCCGCCAGAGCTTGAGGTTAGAGTTGTAGAGCAAGACCTTACATTCCAGACGCAGGGGTGAACGGGCGTTAAGAATCCAGTGGAGGCTGTTGGCTTTCAGTTTTAGATGTTCTTTTTTGCATTGGATGTGTCTTCTCCAGGTTAGTCGTCTGTCAAGGTGGACGCAGAGGTACGTTACATCGTTAACTTGGGGAATCTGCGTGTTATTCAAAGGTAGTGGAGGGCAAGTTTGCCTGATGAGGGTTAACGTTATGTGTTTACATTTTTGTTCATTTATTTTAATCCGCCAATCAGATAGCCACCTCTCTCGGCTTCCTCTCGGCGTGGGAACAGAGTAGGCCCTATCGTGCTTCCTTACGGGACTCCAGCTTTGATAAGGTAGTCGCCGGATGTTGCTGTGTTGCACCTTGCTGCGAAGGTTCTGTTGTATAGATACGACTTAAGAAGCTTATGAGTGTATCCAGGCAAGTTTGTTTTAATTTTGTGCATGAGACCATTTAGCCATACTCGATCAAAGGCTTGACATACGTCGAGGAATATTTCGCTGCAGTGTTCCCGATGCTCAAAGGCTGTGCGAATTTCTGATGTTATTCTGTTTACTTGAAATCCCATTTTTTTTTTTTTTTTATTTATTTTAAAGCCATTTTTCGATGATTTTATGTTTTTTGTTTGATGTTAAAGGGAGGAGCAGGTTTTAAGAGGGGGTATTTTTTTGTGCGTTTTTATTTAGTTTAGGGGAAATTTTTTTTTCGAACAACTTAGACGGAAACATTTTTTTCCTATAAAACCGGATTTGATTTTTTTTTTTTGGGTTTTAACCCGGGCTTTTTTTTTTTCGTTTAAACATTTTTTAAAAATATAACAAAAGTTGTTTGTTTTTTTTTTTTTGTTTTTTTTTTGGTAGTGTCCTTTAAAGAGCGAGCTTCAAAGAAAACCTTTTGATCTGGCGTTTTTTGTTTTGTTTTTATTTTGGCGCCTATGGGGCATTTTTCTGTTTCAGTTCCCCAATGACTTTCGTGATCTCCTTCGGCTGAAACAACGGTGGCACGGAAATAGATTCAGATTCGATTTGTGGTAGTACAAATAAACCAGTGGCAGGGATCGGCTGGAAGACGTTTCTGAGATGTAAAGCAAAAGTTTCGGCTCTACCCGCGTCGCTGCGTACCCAGCTGCCAGATGAATTTCTTATCGGCGTGACTGTTTCGATAGGGGAGCTCAGATTTGGATGAGCCCTCCACAGAGGATGTTTTGTACTGGTTGGCGAAAGTTTTTTAAAATACCGCAGTTGTGCCTTTTCTGCTTCTTTCTTTAGAGCTCGATTTAGTAAGCGAGTGGCTTTAATAAGACGTTGTTTTGATGACGGCGATCTGTTTGTTTGCCAGGCCTTCGCAGGCGGACTAGCCGTTCAATTTGCAGATTAGTTTTAAGGTGGTTGGTTTCCATCTCCCTGCCTTGTGGTGTTGGGATAGTGGCTGCCTCCACGAATACTTCTTCAAGAGCATCGGTAGAGCCGTCGATGTCCGCTGCGAGGTTAAATTGAGGGTTTAATTTGATGTGTGAGCTTACATACTTTTTGTATTTCAACCAGTTGGTTCTGTACGTCGTCAACCTGTGGGGGTCATCTGTAATTTTTATGCTTTGAAGGAGAGTTATTTGCACTGGAGAATGGTCTGACGACAGGTCCGAAAGTGCTCTGGCGCCTATTAAATCGCGTGAAATATTTTTTGTCACCGCAAAGTCTATTAGGTCTGGGACTTTCCTGGGGTATGTTGGCCAGTATGTGGGGCTGCCAGGGGAAACGTAGTCTTATTTATTGTTCGGTATTATGATTGCATTGTATAATTGCCTTTCTTTGGGAGTCACATGGCGTGATCCCCAGTGCGTGTGTTTGGCATTATAGTCCCCTGCGGCTATAAAACGATCTCCAAGCAGGTTATAGAAGTCCATGAATTGTCCTTCAGAAATTGTAAAGCGAGGTGGGCAGTAGACAGCGGCTATGGTGAGGTGTCCGTTGCCTGACTGCACTTGACGTGACTTGCAAATAATTAGTTGCAAAATAATTAGTTGCCGGCTCCGCCGTGGGCTTAACCATCTGGATGATCTGTGCGGTAGAGAGTGTATCCTCTTACTTGGAAGTTGTATTTGTTTGTGAGGTGCGTTTCTGCCAGTAGCATAATGTCGATATGATTATCATTCTGAAACTGTGTTACTTCATGGTTGAGCCGTGAAACGCCATTGGCGTTCCACATCGTTATTCGTAGATTTGCCATCTGTTATTTGGACTGCTTAGCCTTAGCTTGGTGGGGGCTTAGGTTTCGGTTGGGTTTCCTGAGCACGTTCATTTTTTGCTAGGAGTGCAAATCTATTGCCGGGTATTTTATTTTCAGTTTGGACACGGTTTATTTTTGACTTGTTACATACGGCGTTATTCTGCGGGCTGAGCTTACGCTTGATATGAATGTACCGAACAAGTCCGGTCAGTATGGCCGAACCCGCTTGCTGAGTTTTGTTTTGGTTTTGGTTAGTTGACGTAGTTTTTGTTGCCTTTGTAACTGAAGTAATAGCAGTAGCTGTGGTTGTTGTTGGTTCAGCTTGCGATGAAAAATTGGCTGGAGAGCCGACGACATAGTAGACGCAGTTGTTGTTGTATTTGCAGAAACGGTAGTTACCGATGACACCGTAGAAGAGATTGCCCAAACTGCCGGCAGTGCATCGATCGGGGAGAGGGGGGAAGGGCATTGTGAGCTCCAAGACTGAGTAACGGCAACGCTGCCTGGGGTTAGGAGTCGGGGCGACAGAGAGCGGACGTCTTCGGTCGCGGTCAAAGACATTGCACTACTTTTTGGCTCCGGAGAGAGATACGAAAAGTACGCGTTGTTTCGAGCAACAGTCAGCGCTCGTCTTGTTGCTGTTGTTGTCTTTCGCGGCTTTGAGTCGTTTGTTTTCCGGGTGCACTAGTTATTGGCTTGGTTACTGGCATTTGTTCAGTTTTCCTTATGTTTTTTTTTTTGTGGTTTAGATGTTTAGAATTTAGATTTAGATTTAGATTTAGATTTAGATTTGAGAATAAAAACCCTTGCTATTTGGTATCGCTGCCAGCGTCCTTTCGCTTTTATTTTAATATTTTTTTACCGTTTGTTACTATGCTTACGAACACACTGTAAGAGCGCTGAAAAAACACGTCTGCACTTGGCAAAGTAGGAGACTAATTCTTACAAGATGTTTACAAATCAGATGCATGCGTGTGAAGTGCCCTTTTATTAAGAGTGAAATTACTTAGCGCTGTGAAACAATGACTACAAACACAAAACCACAACCTCTTGTATCCTTTTTATCTATGTGTTGGAATAGAGAGAGAAATACTAAAACACACATTTTATTACGGTGCGAGCATGGATGTTCCTCATCGGTTCCACATGTCATGTTTCCACATTTATCTGGGGGTCCCACTCAATCATGCACACGCACACACGTAGACAGAGGCTTACATATATTGAAATTGACAGTGTGTTTCGAGAAAATTCAACCCCTTAAGACGTTCCCAATCCTCTTAAGTAGGGTCAGGAATACATTTCAATATTCCCAAATAAGGGATAGGAGGGTTGGAAAACTAATCATGACACAATCGTCACATTTTATTACTTCTTTGAACACGTGCACTGATTTTAAGAACTATAATTTATGGGTTTATGATTTCTCTGCCAGAATCCATACTGACTAAAAGGGTGAGGGGGAATCCTTATCACAGGAGACGACAGATAATGGGTTTTGGGGTGGGGGAAACCATGTTTTTATCACTAATGTGACAGCTTAATAGCCCATAAATCTGTGCCAGAACCAGCTTTATTAAACTACTGGGCACCCTCAGTCAAAGAAGCCTTTCACTCCTACAATACTATGACGAGGTTGAGAAAAAGCTCACCTTGCTCACAAATAAAGCTACCATGTCGTATGAACCGCCAGCGGCAAGAATATTATGCGAAAAATTCCGGGAAGACGCACTCCGCGTATTCATTTTGGGTCTTAAGCGCAGTCTCTCCGATGTCCTTTTCTCGGTGAAGCCGAAAGACATGCCAACTGCGTTAGCATTACCTCAAGAGGGTGAATCAAACCACAAAAGATAAAGCTTCGCAACTACGTTTCCAAAAACCAAGAGGATAGGAATCGTAGGCAAAGCCCAAAGCCACAAGATCGTCAACAAGAAAAATCCTTTCTCCACGCAAATCAGCAGTTCGGTGCCGGTAAAAACCCGCACTTTAGCAAACCGCACAGGGCGCAAGTACATTCTCTACCGCAAGGTAATACCCAGGAACCGATGTATATTGACCCATCTCTTTCCAGGATGAAACAACCTCCCCAGGCACAGGCATGCCAAAACGGGATGCCGGCCACATCCGGTCGATTAGGCCCTCACAAAAGAAAATCCCTGCTGCCCGTCATTAGACGAAGAGTAGCAGGGAAAGAAATGAAGTGCCTCATCTACACGGGCGCGTAGAAAAATTTCATCCCACCTTACAAAGGTTTAAAAGGCGTTCGACCCGTCAATTCCCCTTTCACCATTTATTCACTCCATGGCGTTACGACAATCAAGAAGACGTGCTTTGTGTCGATATTAAGTTTAGAGAGTAAGTTCTTCCTATTACCGGACTTTTCCTCCTTTGAAGGAATAATCGGCCTTGACCTATTAAAACATGCAGGGGCAACAATATGCCTTGCTTCCGGTGACGTAAACTTCACCAACGTGAACTGCTCTGATGCACCGCCATCGACAAAAAAACGCGTTCTTAGAAATGCTGAAGACCAGGAAAAACGCTTTTGCAAACCTTACATCAGAACAGTTAGTGAGGAGCCCATATACGCGAAATTATACCCGTACCCCATGAGAGCAGCGGATTTCGTCAACAAAGGGATTGAAGATCTGCTTAAAAACGGGATAATTCAGAAGTTGGTATCCCCTTACAACAGTACGATATGGGTTGTGGATAAAAAAGGGATCGATGAGCGAGGCAACCGAAAAATGCGACTAGTTATTGACTTTCGTAAGTTAAACGAAAGAACCGTGTCCGACAAATACCCCATGCCAAATATAAACATGATATTAGGCAACCTAGGTGCTAAATATTTCTCAACGGTGGACCTCAAGTCTGGCTATAACCAAATCATACTCGCAGAACGTGACAGAGAAAAAACTTATTTCTCAGTGAATGGGGGAAAATTCGAATTCCGCAGACTACCGTTTGGCCTCAAAAATGCATGTAGCATTTTTCAGAGGACCATCGACGACCATCATTTTTTCGGAAGACGAAAACTCTCACATCAAGCACGTAGATTGGGTTCTTAAGAGCCTGTACGATGCGAACATGAGAGTATCGGTAGAAAAATCCAGCTTTTTTAAAAAAAGTGTAAGCTTCCTTGGATTTATAGTCACTTGTACAGTTCTACAACAGACCCAGAGAAGGTAAAGGCCATAAAGGAATTTCCGGAACCCAAAAGTGTTTTTGAGGTACGATCATTTCTAGGCCTAGCCAGCTAGTCTGAGGCGCAACAGCAAGCGTTCCAGAAACTACGAAATATCATGGCGTCCGACTACAAAAAGGCATTTGATATAACGACAGATGCCTCGGCCCATGGCATTCACGCAGTATTCTCCCAAGATGGACCCAAATCTTGTTGCCGATGCATTGTCACGAGCTCTCCTTGACACACACAATCGAAACGACGGATAAGCCCCTGAATTGCTTTCAAAACCAGATAACTCTGGAGGAGGCACGCTTTCCGTTTGAACGCAGCTACGTCCTCTTTGGAAACAAAAGACGGCATGCGATTAACTTCTCCTGTTAGATGAATTGATTCGGCGATTTTAGCATTGCAAGGGAGTGACCGATACTGTGGAAATTATTCTATTTGCAACCGCCAAATATAATAAGTCAATTCACTCTGTCGTTGACAAACGACCAGTCGACATCGTGCATGAGCACCCAGATGACCCACAGACGGAAGTCCGGAATAAGATCATTTAGGCGCAAAACACGCAGAGTATTCGAAGTCGGCGAAAATGTATTGGTAAAATCCAGCAGAAGGCTAGGAAATAAACTCACACCCTTGTGTTAGGAGAGATCCGTAGAAGCGGACCTTGGGACCACGGTCCTAATTAACGGGAGGGTGGTCCACAAGGACAATCTTAAATGATGCAACCAACAATGTCCTCATTGTTTTTTATTCATTAGTTTATTACACCTTCAATCCACTTGACGCACATTCTTTCTTACTGTAGGATTTCTACCCGCTAGTATACTTTGATTTGGTGGAAAAACAAACAACGCGATCGACATGTTTCCGCTATCCCACATGAAGAAGCTTGGATACCTCTCATCTCCAGGGCTTGCTAGAGTCGTTGGGCGTTCATCACAGAGTAGCTAGGAGCTTGGTTTTCTTACGATCAATGCTAAAGGTCGTAGCAGGGACACCGGATGCTGGTATATAGAAAAAATCAGATTTCCAGAAATGAAGTTAGTCGAGTCAAGCAATAGACAGATTCAAATAAACACTATAATCCAAAACCAAATTAATTAGCTAACCTCTTCCGTCAATTCAATTTTGAGATCAGACAAAAACTCACAAGTAGACACTGGACATTTATACGAGGCACTGCTAGCTAGAAACCGCATGTTGATGACGGAACTACAAAATTTAATGCTTGCGATAACCCTTGCCAAAATTAATATTGTTAGTCCGAACATTTTAGATCATGAAGACTTAAAAACAGTATGGCTTGAGGAAACTACCGACACACCTATAGGGGATCTTTTGTCCGTGTTTTCTGTAAAAATTCTGCAGTCCGCTAACAAACTGCTCCGTATCACCGGGAGCCACATTCTGCCGTCTGGCTTTAGAGAGTTCGTGCGCCAAAGAACGGCATGCCGGTGGGGTAGCGCACCGTGGTCAGCCAGACCAGAGTCGTTGTCCATAGTCAACGTAACAAAAATGCTCCGGCCAAACTGCAGAAACGTCATATTTGCGTGGCCGCTGTGAGCTTTGTTGCAGTTCTGATTTGACATTCATTGAATAAAGAGCCACTGCTCATTAAACTCAACTCCGACAATCTGTCGTTAAAACCTTATCAATGAAAAGCTGTCTGAGTGGCTAAGCCAGCAGTTACCCTACGGTTATCTTCGGCCAGCCGGCCAGCAGCCAACAGTGGACCTGACTTGTGTTTAACCCCCTTGAGTTCATCAACAACTTCGAGGGCCCATCTGACGATCAGTGAAACTTGCATTTGCCCACTGCAGTTCGACATTCATCATTTTGTATACTTAATTAATTTGCATTAGGGCACTTTTTTCGAAAAAGAAATCGAACCTCTTCTGCACGTTTAAAGAAGCAAAAGAAGTGCAAAGTCCTATATGATGTTCTAACGAGGTGCGACCAACGAAAAACTTTTATTTCCACTCTTTTTCGGGAAGGTATTGTTAGGCTGAACATTTTTGGGCTTGGAAGCCTCTTCGATGACCATGTGCTGGTATCGCCTATCCAAAGGGAAAGCTCACTACGAATTATTGGCTAGAATACTCACTATCTACCGATTTTACACGAATGCAAAAAGTAAAGAGATGGGCCGACATGATTAAGAACAACGCCACAGATTAACTTTCAACTTTAAACATTCTATACCTGTATAGCCGATTCGGTCCCCTCTTTGGCACCATGTATTTCATAAGCCATTTTTCTGATGGCTTCTGGCTGCTGTGTAAGTTAGACCGTCGCGGAGGTTTATATCGAACACTTGTTTATTGTTTTTTTATACCCGTTACTCGTAGAGTAAAAGGAAATACTAGATTCGTTGAAAAGTGTGTAACAGATAGAAGGAAGCGTTTCCGACCCTATAAAGTATATATATTCTTGATCAGGATCAAGAGCGAAGTCGATTGAGCCATGTTCGTCTGTCCGTCCGTATGAACGCTGAGATCTCAGGAACTATAAAAGATACAAGGTTGAGATTAACCATGAAGATTCTTGAGGTCCCGGGACAGCGCAAGTTTATTAAAGCATCCTGCCACGCCCACTCTAACGCCCACAATCGCAAAAAACTAAAATTGCTGAAATCTTAGGAACTATTGGAGCTAGAAAGTTGAAATTCAGAAAGTAAAATTTTTAGATGCCAGCGCATCTTAAAGTGGTTCTACTATCCAGCCACACCCACCCATACGCCCACAAGGCTCAAAAGACGGTTTTCGGGTTTTCTAGAAGAGCTGATATTTCGGTAACTATCACAGATAGAAAGTTCGGATTGCATGTAGGTTTTTATGATGCTCTCAATACGAATTGCTTTTTTTCCGATCAAGCCACGCCCACTCTAACGCCCACAAAACCCGAAAAACCAAAAATGCAAAAATCTCGAAAACTATAAGAGCTAAAAAATTTTGCTTAATAACTCGTATTTAAGAAATGCCTCTGCAACTTGCCACGAAGTAGCATACGGCCACGCCCACTCTTACGTCCACAAACCGCGTCTATAATATTATTATGAATGCCTTCGTTTGACATTGTATTACTTAGTTCTGTTAATATCTATCGATTTACCAAAGATTTTTAAAATCGAAAAATTATTTCGCTATTTATAAAGAAATTAAGGTTATAAGGCCTCACATGGGCAGTGACGTCCCTATAAGCATACTAAATATACTTCCTCTGACAACAGGTGGCGCCTTGTGAATTTCCACTAGCAAAATACTATTTTAAAATTTTGTAAAAAAGTAACGGGTATCTTATCGTCGCGGCACTCGACTATAGCATTTCCTCTTGTCTTAAATAAATACCGAAAACATATTAAACGAACGAAAACTTGTGAAACGCAGGGTTTTAATTGGCACCGAATTAGCGATTTTATTAACTAGCGGCAGCTACAAGCGACGTGGTGTATTTTGCGTTACCGGATTGTGCGAAAATGTTAACCAACTTATTCCTGATGTGCAAATGGTTGAGTGTTGGATTTCGAGTTGTAGTTGATTTTCGAAACGAGAGAAAACGAAGTTGATTTGAGAGGCCGACTCGAGTAAGGCCCGGCATGGTACGAATACGCCAGAGTGGCTTTTGACATAAACTACTGCGGTGGCAACACGTAATCGGTATTATTTAAAGACAGAGCTAAAGGTGATGGTTTGGGCAAGTCTACAGAAACTAAAGATGAGGTGTGTGGTGGCATTTCAGGACCAGGCTGCGGAAGGTTTGCAATGGGATTCAATTGGATATGCCAAAGAGTATGATGTTTCTGGTGGCAGTTCCTACAGCTGCCCGAAGCTATGTGTGCGGACATTTCGCCTAATAATGCTCCTTGGACTCACATAGATACACAATGGCAATGTCGAAGACGAAGCAATAAGTGTGGTGCGATGACTTCTACTAGCTACATTTCCCACCTTTTTGTTAGGGTTATGGTCTACCATAGCGCATTCCAAGTTCTCCAACATGCGGCAATAAAAATCCAAAAATGTAGAAAATTTATCCCATTTCTGCAGCTGCTTTGCAAGCAACCCCTTCTCCCACCACTTCTGGCTCTGATGATCCAGCTTCGAAGAGATGGGATGGATCAAAACACCGTTAAGAATTTCCTATGTAGTTGCCATAGTATTGAGAACGCGAAATTGTGAAATTGAATTCGCTCAATTACGGCAAACTACTTGCGGATCCCTTCTCCACATCTGATAGCTTGAATAATGATATTGGTAAGGCAGAAGTTGACTTCTCCATGTTTCCTAAGCATGCATCTCTTGACGTCCGGGATAATTCTATGGGTCCGGCCTTCCTTCACAGACTGCCGCTAAAGAGCCGCAAGTATTTTGATTCCTGGATACGTCTTTTCAGTGTCCTGAGTTTCTCCGCATACTCCTGCCTCGTGATCTCAATGCTAGAGCGGCATCGCGCCGTTTGATGCATGCCGTCATGAGAAGCTGTTCAGATGAACACTAATAAAATATAAGAATTTATAAGCTCAGTGCGCTCAGTGTTTCGAGTGTCACAATGTAAATCGATTAAGAGTTTTAAGTTATGATCTGCTATTGGAAACCAACAAGGATGCAGTGTTAGCACTATGACGCCCAGTGGGCGCATATAAATAAGTAATTAGGAAACAAGTAGTAATATTAGAGGTCAGGAATAGCGTTAAGGAAATTTATGAAGTCCATAGTTATAGGTTGTTTTTTAGTTATAAGGAGATACCTGAAGTGCCTAGTTTATGTTATAGAATAAAAACATAGTTTTAAATTTGAATCCGCGGGCGCGCCTTGGTGGCAACAAACGGTCACACTGTCGGGCCAGACAAGCGGGCACACCGCGCAAAGGGATTTTCGGGAACGGTCACACTAACCCCAGCCACGGGGTATATAAGAAGGACCGGTTTCTTGGAAAAAATCATTTTTGCGGTCGATCTCGATCAGGTAAGATCAGCCCTCTCTCGCAGTTGGGAACCCTCACCAGCAATAGTCAATTTGGTCGGATTTAGCCTTGCGCTGAATCTAATACATCCTACTCGGTCATACCGAAGGAGCACTGCCAGTAGCAGATCCACTGAGATCTCTCTCTCGCAGCAAACCCACAGAGGCTTTGCCATCTCTCGCGCGTCGGACCCAGCGGGCCTCCCGTGCTCTCTCATACCAGAGAGCCACAGGGTTTCAATTCATTCTCTCTCATACCGGACCCCAGGGTCCGCTTCTCTCTCTACTCTGTTCCAGAGCCGGCACATGCTCCATCGTTCCTATTCTTCTTTTCCATTTCTTAGCTAGCGGATCACGGAGACGACCGGCCCCTCCTTCCCACTAAGTGGCCTCCCCCAGCCACCCAAGTCGGAAGCTCTACCTCCCTTGCCTGAGGACCGTCCACGGCGCAGACCCGTCACTTCCTGTTAGTCAACTTTGCAACTCTTGATATGCAATAAACGACTCAAAACTGTGCTATACCAGAACAACCCGCGTCATACTCTGGGCTTAAAGTGGAATCTTCTTTTCAGCAACCACTCCTGACATCAAAATAAATGTTGGAACGAACTGCTGGTATCCGGTGACCAGTCCCAGCCACCCCAAAGAAGAACCGTTACGTGGCGCCCGAACAGGTTGAAGTGGTTGCTGGAAGAAGGACTTCGAGAGAGTAATGCCGTGCTAGGTATACATAGCTACGAAAGCGGAAATAGTAAAATACGCCAGTGAGTTAAGCATAGACCCAAGCGGAGGGTCAAGAGAGTTAAGAATAAGAGTTAAGGTTGGCGATATACACAAATAGCACGGATCACACGATGGACGTCAGGAGAAGGTTGATGGAGGTATCAAATAAGTACAAAAATATGGAAATACCGGGTGGAAGAGCACAGGTCGAGCCGGACAGCAACAAATAACCACAATAGAAGAAACATGGAACACTGGAGAAAGGATAAAAGCAGAAACACTGGATAGAGTGAGGAGTTGGGGAATACGATATCAGGGCACATCCAACCCACTGGAGTTCATAGCCAAAATGGAAGAATGGGCCACAGGGTACGGCATAGACAAGGAGGCATTGATGCCGTTTATCCTGGAAGGCGCCGCAGAGCACTGGTGGAATACGACGCCGAGTCGGATAAGGACGTGGGAGGAGCTAAGAAGGGAACTTCTGGAGTATTTCCTTCCGCCGAGACATCAAGCGCAGTTGGATGTGCAAATCGGACAACTGCGGCAAAAGGAAGAAGAACCAACACTATCATACGCGATGGAGCTGAGGAAACTAATGAGATTCACCGACTACTCGGAGGAGGAAAAGCTGGATAGAATATACAAGAACTGTCAAAGTAAAATAAAACTGTATGCACGAAGATCAGGCTTTTCATCTCTAACGGAGTTCCTAACACTGGCGGAAGAGGTAGAGGAAACAGGTCCAACCGGCAGAGGCAGGGAATCGCAGACTCAGGCCAGAGATCTGTATGAGATGCGGGGGAACAGGACATGCCACAAGAGCATGCGGAAACCCGCCTAGGCTTTTTTGCTGGGTGTGCGGAAGAAACGAGAGGAGGACAACGGAGTGTTGTAGAGCCCGGTCGGGAAACGCAGGAGCCTTGAGCAAGTAACGCTGGCAGCTCAAGACCAAACACAAGGACCAGCGGGAGGAGAGTCGATAAGCTACGACGGATTTCAAGTGACGGCAGAGGTAAGAATCGGAACAAGGAGGGCGAAGGGAATAGTATGCACAGGGGCGTCAAGAAGCGTAATCGACAGGATGAGATACCAAAACTTGAGGAATCAGGGTAGGTGGAACGGGGCGGAGGAAGAAATAAACCTTGGCAAACGCGACAAGACAGAAGATCGTGTGGAACCACGCCCGTCCAATGCGGGAGCGAGCAATTCAAGCTAAGTTTCTTAATCCTGGACCAAGTGACAGGAGGAATACTGCTTGGAATGGACTTCCTAGCAAAGGTAGTAACCAAAATACTATGCGGCCACCAGGAAATAGCCATCAAAGAGCCTTGGGAGGAACCGAGGCAGAAACCATGTGAGGAAGTGAGGGTAAAAGCGGAGCCATCCGACGAGGAGGTGTTCGAGAATATGAAGGGGTGCAGTACGATCGCAACGCACACTATATATATGAAGGACGAAAAACCAGTAAAGCAACGTTATTACCCACGCAACCCCAAACAACAAGCCATTATACACGGGCAAGTGGATGAACTTCTGGGCCACGGACTGATAGAACCCTCGCGAAGCTCGTACAGCGCACTGGTAGTCTTAGTATGGAAAAAAACGAGAGGAGAATGTGGGTGGACTACCGGCTGCTAAACGAGAAAACAGAAAACATCCTGCCACGCCCACTCTAACGCCCACAATCGCAAAAAACTAAAATTGCTGAAATCTTAGGAACTATTGGAGCTAGAAAGTTGAAATTCAGAAAGTAAAATTTTTAGATGCCAGCGCATCTTAAAGTGGTTCTACTATCCAGCCACACCCACCCATACGCCCACAAGGCTCAAAAGACAGTTTTCGGGTTTTCTAGAAGAGCTGATATTTCGGTAACTATCACAGATAGAAAGTTCGGATTTCATGTAGGTTTTTATGATGCTCTCAATACGAATTGCTTTTTTTCCGATCAAGCCACGCCCACTCTAACGCCCACAAAACCCGAAAAACCAAAAATGCAAAAATCTCTTAGGTATAGTCATAAAACGGACAGTTTAAGGAGGAAAAATGGTAAAACCAATGTTTAAATTTAATAAAGAATCTAACGAACTATGCCATTCCAGATTCGGGCTACTATTGGCTTAGTTATAGCCATAATACTGCCCCTTAAAGGAGGAAAAATGGTAAAACCAAAGTTTAAATTTAATAAAGAATCCAACGAGCTCTGCCATTCCAGATTCGGGCTACTATTGGCTTAGTTATAACCATAAAACTGTCACTTAAAGGAGGAAAAATGGTAAAACCAAAGTTTAAATTTAATAAAGAATCCAACAAGCTATGCCATTCCAGATTCGGGCTACTATTGGCTTAGTTATAGCCATAATACTGACACTTAAAGAAGGAAAAATGATAAAACCAAAGGTTAAATTTAATAAAGAATCCGACGAACTATGCCATTACAGATTCGGGCTATTATTGCCTTAGTTAGCCTTAGTTATAGCCATAACGAATTGCTTTTTTCGAATTGCTTTATTTCCGATCAAGCCACGCCCACTCTAACGCCCACAAAACCCGAAAAACCAAAAATGCAAAAATTTCGAAAACTATAAGAGCTAAAAAATTTTGCTTAATAACTCGTATTTAAGAAATGCCTCTGCAACTTGCCACGAAGTAGCATACGGCCACGCCCACTCTTACGTCCACAAACCGCGTCTATAATATTATTATGAATGCCTTCGTTTGACATTGTATTACTTAGTTCTGTTAATATCTATCGATTTACCAAAGATTTTTAAAATCGAAACATTATTTCGCTATTTATAAAGAAATTAAGGTTATAAGGCCTCACATGGGCAGTGACGTCCCTATAAGCATACTAAATATACTTCCTCTGACAACAGGTGGCGCCTTGTGAATTTCCACTAGCAAAATACTATTTTAAAATTTTGTAAAACAGTAACGGGTATCTTATCGTCGCGGCACTCGACTATAGCATTTCCTCTTGTCTTAAATAAATACCGAAAACAAAGGCCTGCATAGAACATTTAATATGAGTTTATATTAAACGAACGAAAACTTGTGAAACGCAGGGTTTTAATTGGCACCGAATTAGCGATTTTATTAACTAGCGGCAGCTACAAGCGACGTGGTGTATTTTGCGTTACCGGATTGTGCGAAAATGTTAACCAACTTATTCCTGATGTGCAAATGGTTGAGTGTTGGATTTCGAGTTGTAGTTGATTTTCGAAACGAGAGAAAACGAAGTTGATTTGAGAGGCCGACTCGAGTAAGGCCCGGCATGGTACGAATACGCCAGAGTGGCTTTTGACATAAACTACTGCGGTGGCAACACGTAATCGGTATTATTTAAAGACAGAGCTAAAGGTGATGGTTTGGGCAAGTCTACAGAAACTAAAGATGAGGTGTGTGGTGGCATTTCAGGACCAGGCTGCGGAAGGTTTGCAATGGGATTCAATTGGATATGCCAAAGAGTATGATGTTTCTGGTGGCAGTTCCTACAGCTGCCCGAAGCTATGTGTGCGGACATTTCGCCTAATAATGCTCCTTGGACTCACATAGATACACAATGGCAATGTCGAAGACGAAGCAATAAGTGTGGTGCGATGACTTCTACTAGCTACATTTCCCACCTTTTTGTTAGGGTTATGGTCTACCATAGCGCATTCCAAGTTCTCCAACATGCGGCAATAAAAATCCAAAATTGTAGAAAATTTATCCCATTTCTGCAAGTGCTTTGCAAGCAACCCCTTCTCCCACCACTTCTGGCTCTGATGGTCCAGCTTCGAAGAGATGGGATGGATCAAAACACCGTTAAGAATTTCCTATGTAGTTGCCATAGTATTGAGAACGCGAAATTGTGAAATTGAATTCGCTCAATTACGGCAAACTACTTGCGGATCCCTTCTCCACATCTGATAGCTTGAATAATGATATTGGTAAGGCAGAAGTTGACTTCTCCATGTTTCCTAAGCATGCATCTCTTGACGTCCGGGATAATTCTATGGGTCCGGCCTTCCTTCACAGACTGCCGCTAAAGAGCCGCAAGTATTTTGATTCCTGGATACGTCTTTTCAGTGTCCTGAGTTTCTCCGCATACTCCTGCCTCGTGATCTCAATGCTAGAGCGGCATCGCGCCGTTTGATGCATGCCGTCATGAGAAGCTGTTCAGATGAACACTAATAAAATATAAGAATTTATAAGCTCAGTGCGCTCAGTGTTTCGAGTGTCACAATGTAAATCGATTAAGAGTTTTAAGTTATGATCTGCTATTGGAAACCAACAAGGATGCAGTGTTAGCACTATGACGCCCAGTGGGCGCATATAAATAAGTAATTAGGAAACAAGTAGTAATATTAGAGGTCAGGAATAGCGTTAAGGAAATTTATGAAGTCCATAGTTATAGGTTGTTTTTTAGTTATAAGGAGATACCTGAAGTGCCTAGTTTATGTTATAGAATAAAAACATAGTTTTAAATTTGAATCCGCGGGCGCGCCTTGGTGGCAACAAACGGTCACACTGTCGGGCCAGACAAGCGGGCACACCGCGCAAAGGGATTTTCGGGAACGGTCACACTAACCCCAGCCACGGGGTATATAAGAAGGACCGGTTTCTTGGAAAAAATCATTTTTGCGGTCGATCTCGATCAGGTAAGATCAGCCCTCTCTCGCAGTTGGGCACCCTCACCAGCAATAGTCAATTTGGTCGGATTTAGCCTTGCGCTGAATCTAATACATCCTACTCGGTCAGCACTGCCAGTAGCAGATCCACTGAGATCTCTCTCTCGCAGCAAACCCACAGAGGCTTTGCCATCTCTCGCGCGTCGGACCCAGCGGGCCTCCCGTGCTCTCTCATACCAGAGAGCCACAGGGTTTCAATTCATTCTCTCTCATACCGGACCCCAGGGTCCGCTTCTCTCTCTACTCTGTTCCAGAGCCGGCACATGCTCCATCGTTCCTATTCTTCTTTTCCATTTCTTAGCTAGCGGATCACGGAGACGACCGGCCCCTCCTTCCCACTAAGTGGCCTCCCCCAGCCACCCAAGTCGGAAGCTCTACCTCCCTTGCCTGAGGACCGTCCACGGCGCAGACCCGTCACTTCCTGTTAGTCAACTTTGCAACTCTTGATATGCAATAAACGACTCAAAACTGTGCTATACCAGAACAACCCGCGTCATACTCTGGGCTTAAAGTGGAATCTTCTTTTCAGCAACCACTCCTGACATCAAAATAAATGTTGGAACGAACTGCTGGTATCCGGTGACCAGTCCCAGCCACCCCAAAGAAGAACCGTTACGTGGCGCCCGAACAGGTTGAAGTGGTTGCTGGAAGAAGGACTTCGAGAGAGTAATGCCGTGCTAGGTATACAAAGCTACGAAAGCGGAAATAGTAAAATACGCCAGTGAGTTAAGCATAGACCGAAGCGGAGGGTCAAGAGAGTTAAGAGTAAGAGTTAAGGTTGGCGATATACACAAATAGCACGGATCACACGATGGACGTCAGGAGAAGGTTGATGGAGGTATCAAATAAGTACAAAAATATGGAAATACCGGGTGGAAGAGCACAGGTCGAGCCGGACAGCAACAAATAACCACAATAGAAGAAACATGGAACACTGGAGAAAGGATAAAAGCAGAAACACTGGATAGAGTGAGGAGTTGGGGAATACGATATCAGGGCACATCCAACCCACTGGAGTTCATAGCCAAAATGGAAGAATGGGCCACAGGGTACGGCATAGACAAGGAGGCATTGATGCCGTTTATCCTGGAAGGCGCCGCAGAGCACTGGTGGAATACGACGCCGAGTCGGATGAGGACGTGGGAGGAGCTAAGAAGGGAACTTCTGGAGTATTTCCTTCCGCCGAGACATCAAGCGCAGTTGGATGTGCAAATCGGACAACTGCGGCAAAAGGAAGAAGAACCAACACTATCATACGCGATGGAGCTGAGGAAACTAATGAGATTCACCGACTACTCGGAGGAGGAAAAGCTGGATAGAATATACAAGAACTGTCAAAGTAAAATAAAACTGTATGCACGAAGATCAGGCTTTTCATCTCTAACGGAGTTCCTAACACTGGCGGAAGAGGTAGAGGAAACAGGTCCAACCGGCAGAGGCAGGGAATCGCAGACTCAGGCCAGAGATCTGTATGAGATGCGGGGGAACAGGACATGCCACAAGAGCATGCGGAAACCCGCCTAGGCTTTTTTGCTGGGTGTGCGGAAGAAACGAGAGGAGGACAACGGAGTGTTGTAGAGCCCGGTCGGGAAACGCAGGAGCCTTGAGCAAGTAACGCTGGCAGCTCAAGACCAAACACAAGGACCAGCGGGAGGAGAGTCGATAAGCTACGATGGATTTCAAGTGACGACAGAGGTAAGAATCGGAACAAGGAGGGCGAAGGGAATAGTAGGCACAGGGGCGTCAAGAAGCGTAATCGACAGGATGAGATACCAAAACTTGAGGAAACAGGGTAGGTGGAACGGGGCGGAGGAAGAAATAAACCTTGGCAAACGCGACAAGACAGAAGATCGTGTGGAACCACGCCCGTCCAATGCGGGGGCGAGCAATTCAAGCTAAGTTTCTTAATCCTGGACCAAGTGACAGGAGGAATACTGCTTGGAATGGACTTCCTAGCAAAGGTAGTAACCAAAATACTATGCGGCCACCAGGACATAGCCATCAAAGAGCCTTGGGAGGAACCGAGGCAGAAACCATGTGAGGAAGTGAGGGTAAAAGCGGAGCCATCCGACGAGGAGGTGTTCGAGAATATGAAGGGGTGCAGTACGATCGCAACGCACACTATAT
>NW_024573121.1:0-7123 GCF_018153835.1 Drosophila eugracilis | reverse complement strand
GACAATGGGAAGAAGACCGCCAACATCGCGGAAGGACCGCCAGCCTGAACCAACTTTGTGGGTGCGGACAATGTAATGAAGAAGTTCTACTGTAAGCTTCAAGAAGATTACGATCACCTTATAGCCCCCAAGCTCGCGTCACAACGGACAACGTGGCACTTCAATCCTCCGCAGTCGCCCAATTTCGGCGGGCTGTGGGAGACTAACGTGAAGTCGGTGAAACATCACCTGAAGAGGGTCATTGCGGATCGACGGCTCACCTATGAGGAGTTGACTACGGTGCTTATAAGCATAGAAGCATGTCTTAACTCGCGGCCGCTTTGTCCTCTCACAGCGGACGCAGACGACCTAGAGGTGCTCACGCCGGCTCATTTCTTGATTGGTGACTCGCTGCATGCTCCTCCGGAGTTGCGCCCACAATCTAGGTCCTTCGCGGATCAGTTCCTGATCCAGCAGGCTATGGTACGTCATTTCTGGAAGGCTTGGAGTCGGGACTGGCTAGCACATCTACAGCAGAGGCCCAAGTGGTGCCGCGAGGCTGAAGGACTCCAGCTTGGCGACCTCGTCATCATCAAGGACGACCGTTTTCCGCCGTCGCAATGGCTACCGGGGCGCGTCGTCGAGCCGGGGACGGATTCGTTGGTTCGAGTTGTCACTATTAAAACCAAGAAAGGCCGGTTGAAGCGTTCGGTGTCGACGCTCTGTCCACTGCCAATCCGATCATACGCGCCCTCACATACACACCTCAATTATAATTAACTCGTCTCTTGCGCACACTTCTTGTTTACTTTCCCATACTAGATTCTACCCCACAAAACTAGGATGGACCGGACAAGCGAAGGTTTCTCATGCTAGGTCTAGCATTGGCGGGCGGCATGTTAAGTTTGCTGCTTGTCCCAGTGTGTTGGAAGCTGGGAGCGGGTAGCGGAGAGCAACAGCTGATCGCTCTCGCGTTTTGGGACGATGCGTGGGAGAACGAAAGCGGGAAGAGGGAAAAAGTTAGTCGTTTTTGGCAAGCGAGAGAACGCCCACGTTGCATCTAACGCGGGACGCTTTTGAATATGTCATATATTAATAAACGTGATTTTTTGTGAATTTGTCTTTTGTGTTTTGCATTACTTCTTTTACAATGACCCTTTGCTAATTAAATACAAGGGGACACAATTACACAATGAGGAAAGTACTAGCGAAGGCGAAGTAAAAATCGTGGGTAACAAAAAGGCCAAAGAGGCAATGGGAAAAGAGAAGGCGTGTCAAGCCGTTGCAACCGTTGCAACCGTTGATGCCGACGCTATCGCTGCTGTTGCCGCTGCTTCCCCCGCTGCTCGTCCCGTTCCTCACCCCAGTCGGATCAACTGCTGAAACTGTGGCAGAGCTCGCCACAGTTAAGGAGGTTTTCTTGAAGGATTTTGTGGCGTCAAAGCTGTCGACCGAGCAGGCCTGCGCCATGATGAGTTGCCTATCCGGCTTCGAGGGGCTGGTGTTAGCGCTCTCGTCGCGCAATGCTGCGCTGCAGGCTCCATGCGACCAGCAGCGTATGCCGCCCCGTCGTCTCTTAAGTCCGCCATGGCGTCGGCTTTGGTCTCGAAGCCACCTGCTGGGTATGCGTCCGCATATCCCATCCTGCCGGCACGACGCGCATGAATGGATTAACGACAGACGTGTTTTCGTTGCGCTCCGGTTCGTTGTCTAATAACTTTTTATTCCGCTGGTGTTAAAAGCCCATTTTGGTCTTGAAATTCGCGCGAGTAAAAAAGGAAAACGCGGGTGCAATTTTCTAATCGGGAAAATCGTTTTTCCGAGAGAAAACAGTGTTTTAAGTTTTTTCACGCTTAGCACGTGCTTTGCTGCCAGTTTACTTGTATTGGTAAGTAAACAAAACAAAGCCAATTCTGCAATTTTTCGTTGCATACTTTGAGGCACTGACTGATGGCGCCACTAGCGACAGCGACAGGTCGGCGGCTAGCAGTAGAGCTAGCAGACGAACTGGTAGACGTCGTCGGGGAAAACGGGTGAAAGCTGTTTCGCCCACAACTTCGGCGACAACTACGGCTGCGAAGCAGCTGGCTGTCGGTGGCGAAGGCGGTGAGCCTGTAGCGTTGGGCACGATGGAAGATGTTTTCGAGCTGCTGGACAGGCAGGCGTCCGTGGTGCCCACTTTTGATGAAGCGGCAGCTTCCCAGGCTGCTAAAGACGCTTAATCAGTAGCGAATGATATTGAGGCGTTTCTGGTTGATATCAAGAAGAGGGCCGGGGTCGCCGGCATCGCTGCCGCGAAGGCTGCCTTGTTGTTGTCTCCTAGCTACCCTCCTCTGAACGAGAGTGCCGCTGTCGCCGCCCCCGCTGGCACCACCGCTGCCCCCCCGCTGCCACCACCGCTGCCAACACCGCCTCCTCCCATAGCGTCGACTAACGATACTGTGGCGGAGCTGGTCAGGATAAAGGAGGCTTTCTTCAAGGAATTCGTTGCGACTAAACTTTCGACTGAGCAGGCCTGCGCCATGATGAGGTGCCTGAGCGGCTCCGAGGGGTTGGTGCTGGCGCTGTCGTCGCAAAACGCTGCGTTGCAGGCTATTTGCGACCAGCAACGGATGCCACCCCCGTCGTCCCAGAGGTCCGTCACGGTGCCGGCTGTGGTCTCCAAGCCACCTGCTGGGTATGCGTCTGCATACCCCAGCCTGCCGGTACCTTCAGGTGCTCCTGTGCCCGCGCCGCGGAAACCACGCGAGACGTGGTCGGCCGTGGTGATGAGCAAAGACCCGAATATTTCGGGCAATGAGGTGGCCCAAGGAGTCCCCTTCGCTTGGTGTTCGCCTGCATGGGGTGAGAGGGCTTGCTTGCGCGTGGCGGCGCCATAATCCGCGCCCCCTCATCAGGCGAAATTCGCAAAGTAGTTGCGAATAAGAAGTTTAGTGAAGTAGGCCTCGAAGTTAAGCAGAATTCTGCACTGAGGCCGAAGCTGATAATTCAAGACGTGGCAACACAGATTGCCCCGCAGGAGTTCATGGAGGAACTTTTTGCGAACAATCTCAAGGAGCACATTCGGGAGGCGGAGTTCCGCAGGGCGGTGCACCTTGAAAACGAGCCCTGGACGGTCGCAGACGGAGCCACGATTAATGTGACTCTCGAGCGCGAGCCGAAAGTGCTTGAGCTGCTAGAAGGTGGAAGAATTTATATCAAGTGGTTCTCCCACCGATGCAGGGCACTTGTTCGAACGTACGCCTGCCATAGGTGTGTTGGCTTCAACCACAAAATTGCAGATTGTAAGAAAAAAGAAAATGTCTGCAGACAGTGCGGACAGTCCGGCCATAGCGCGCGAAGTTGCACCAACCCGGTGGACTGCCGGAACTGCCTGTTCTACGGGCACCCCTCGGGGCACAGCATGCTGTCCCCGAGCTGCCCGGTATATGCGGCAGTTCTGGCTAGGGTGAATTCTAGACACTAATGTTTAGATTCATCCAAGCAAACTGTGGTCGGGGTCGGGCTGCGACTATCGAACTCGCAGTCCGCCTGAGGGAGTCTGGATGTCTGTTTGCACTGTTGCAGGAACCATACGTTGGTAGCGGGACGAGTGATGTGCTGCCGGAAATTCGTGAAGGTTTTAAAACAATTTTAATTGCTATTTCTTGAAAGTTTGAAATAAATCCGCAAAAGTTTCAAACTTTTTCTAATGACAATGCTTCTTTATATATGGAGAAGTATCGGTAGTACCCAATGTCACCGACCATTCACAAGATCTTGGTCCATGGATCACAAATAATTTCTTCCTCTGCTATTCCCGTCGGATGTTTAGGCGAAAACGCCTCCGAGGCTCGAAACAAATGTTATAAACGCGACAGAATATCTCACGCACGAAAATATAGTCGTTTTAATAATATAGAGAACATATTTCACCGAGATATGGATTATTCGGATCCCTTAATATCGAGCCTTTATTCAAATAAAAAGCTTAAAACATATAAGGACAAGCTGCCGTCAGAAGTGTTTGCTCTTTTCGCTGATCCAGACATTATAGTAGATGACGATCATATTTACAGAAATGGGAGAATAACTGATCTCCCTCACGGGGTGAGGATATTCGCTGATAAGCAAAACAAAGCGGCAATTTTCGTAGACGACTCGGATGTCACCTGCATGCCGGTGGTGCCACTGGTCACCGACTTTGGAGTATGCGTGAGCGTTAAAGGGAGATTGACTCAATCTTCCTTTGCATCCCGGTGGTGCCACTGGTCACCGACTTTGGAGTATGCGTGAGCGTTAAAGGGAGTTTTGACTCAATCTTCCTTTGCTCCGTATACTGCCAGTTCGACACCGATCTAGAGCGGTACCTCAGTGCTGTTTGGCAGCAGAATCCCCGCAAGCCTGGGACTCGACGCGAATGCAGCGTTCCCCCTGTGGTTTACTAAACTCCCTCGGAATCCCGAGGGACATGCAAGCCACAGCCGGTGTGAGCTGCTGTCTGAGTGGATGCTGGAGAGTGGAGCCGTTGCCTTAATCGACGTAACAATTGCTAACGATGCAGCATTAATGTGGGTCACGTTCGAGTGGAGAGTGGCTTGTGGTCGTGCTGAGGCAAGCCTCAGCCGATTACAAGAAGCTCATCCTAAGGGCGAAGGAGGACAGCTGGAAACGCTTCGTAGAAGAAAACGCACAAGATCCCTGGGGGTGTGTGATGCGTGAATTCTTTGGGGTATTGATTTTACATTATGAAATCATAATGACCATTCAGAATATCAATAAAACATAGAATGGTATTATATTTTTAGAGCTTAAAAAATATAGATTATTGACTTTCAGAAGAGACTACAGTGGCTGTGCAATGTTTGTAGCGGAAAGGTGCCCAGACTATCGGAATTAGACAAAAACACTCCGGAGTTTACCCTATATTGCAAACAGCTTCAGGTTTCACTCGGCTTGTACGCTGACTCTTAATATTGAAGTAAGCCAACAATTCTTTAATTAAATTTTTAATAAAAACAGATAGTAACGCATGATCAATTTTAGAAAAATTAATATCGTATAAAATTAATCCAGTCATAATGACACTAGAAGATGAGTTTTATCTTAAGGATTTATTAAATTGTCATATATGTAAGAAAAATATTCTTAGATGATAGAGTTAAATATCATTGTCATTTAACAAGTTTCTTTCAGTTGTTCTCTATTCTTCGAGGAGTAAAGACGTGCAACTGCGAGCGATCTTCAGACTCAAGTCTTATCAGCTAAAAACAACAAACACAAAAAAAAAACAGTGTACAAGTGTGCAAAACAAACTTAAAAATAATAAAAAACAACAACTATTAGCAAGCTTCAGAGCAGGTAGAAAATATGTCACAGCAGGGCATCTGCCCTACCGCAACAACAATTCCTCCCGACATAAATAGACTCTTTAAAGCAAGCGAAACAGAACCCAAATTCATCGTCATTAAAAAGAACGGACAACAATTCATTTGAAAATATAAACCCCTTTCTAATAAAAAAAAGTAATTGACTATTATACATGCAACGGTGTAGTCGAATCAAGAATCAAGAACCGGCACACTACTAAAAACCAAAAACACACTCCAAGCAACGAAACTTTTAAGACTGAAGACCTTTCATGATTTCCCGGTATCAGTTTGTGAGCATAATACTCTTAACTTCTCCAAGGGAGTCATTTACTTTAACGAATTGAGAGGCATCGATGAAGAAACTATATTGGAAGAACTGAAATCTCAAAAAGTAACAGAAATACACAAAATAAAAAAAAATGGAACGAAATGAACTTAAAGAAACAGGACTCATCATTATAACCTTTGCCTCATTGACTCTGCCAGAGACAATGATGATCGGTTATGAAAAGGTAAACACACGACCATACGTACCACGCCCACTCAAATGCCGCAACTGTCATAAACTTGGACACCCCACAACAGCTTGTAAAGGACCCGCACTATGCAACAACTGTTCCTCCGAGAAACACACAACCCCAGAAGAAACATGTAACAACGAAAAATTCTGCATAAACTGCAAATATGAAATACCAAATAACAAACACAGCCCAATGGACCAAACATGTCCAGCTTTTATAAAACACAAAGAGCTCCAAGGATATACTACACTCGTCACATCCACAAAACAACACTATATTCTACAAAATTAGCAGAACAACCTAACAAAACTTCAACAATAACCATAAACCCATCTGGCTGGTCACCACATCCGCCCCCACCCGAAGACAAACCCAAATCACAACAAAGGAAATTAACTACATACGACGACCTCGATGCTGCCATGGACACCTCACCCCCCACCCACGCAACAACAAAATCATCATCAACATCAACACCTACTCTCAGTGCATCCCTATCAGAAGACCTAAAACTTAGAATCTATTCTAATAAACAACACACACTTGCCCCTCAAAACAAAAGAAAAAAACGAACAAAACCGCAAAAGGAACAATAAAAACAAAAACCCTCTACTCAACAGTGTCAGCGTCAGCATTTAATTATACCTAATTCAATCCAAACACACATACACTTTAATACATAAGTAAGTCTTTCTAACAATACTTAGCTTAAACAATGCTAAAAATACTTCAATGGAATCTAAACGAATACATAAATAATTATAATGAATTGCAAACGCTTATTAAAATACACAATCCAAAAATTATATCCCTACAAGAAACCCACCTATACTCTACTCAAAATATCCCCATCCCAATTTCCTACACACTTTACCACGAAAATACAGCTACTAACGGATATAGAGGTGTGACACTCCTAATCCACAACTCCATACAACAACAAAACGTCACGATCAATGCTTTCGACTTCGACACAATAGTAGCACTAGCCTAATGCAAAGAATCCTCAAACTTTTCACAATATTATTCACTCAAAAATACCTCACCCGTTCAAAGTCAGCACCATTATACCCATACCCAAACAAAATATGGACAAGACTTCTACCAACTCTTACCGCCCTATTTCCCTCAACCCGTGCATAGCCAAAGTTTTAGATAAAATCATCTCCAAACGACTTTGGTGGCTTGCAACAAACGGCAAGCTGTTAGACAGCCGTCAATTTGGATTCAAAAAGGGAAAATCAGTATCTGACTCACTAGCTATGCTAGATT
>NW_024573120.1:0-22467 GCF_018153835.1 Drosophila eugracilis | reverse complement strand
TCAACAGGAATCATGTAACGAAAATAAGTCATCATGCTTTGAGATTTTAAATAAGCCACTATCTTACATGTATTATTAATGGAAAGTATTAAAAATTACATTTTTATGTGCTTATACCGGTTCCTAGTATACATTTATTTTTATACATTTTTATACAGCTTTCAAAAAGCTACGCTACTCCCGTAGTACATATTTAGTTTTGCTACTGCTACCGCCCTAACATTGACGAGAACCGGACCAGAACCACAGCAGAAAAAAGAAAATTTATCTGCTCTGCTCTGCTTGGAGCAATAGCCGAAAATGGAGAGCGAGATCAGAGCAGAGCAAATTATATTTAATTATTATTTACTGAATACATTATTTTAAATACTTAATTACTGAAAAGCAGAATTATGGTACCCGTTACTCGTAGAGTAAAAGGGTATGCTAGATTCGTTGGAAACTATGTAACAGATATAAGAAAGCGTTTCCGACCGTATAAAAGATATATATTCTTGATCAGGATCAATAGCGAAGTCGATCCATCGATGTCTGTCTGTCCGTATTCACGCTGAGATCTCAGGAACTATAACAGATACAAAGTTGAGATTAAGCATGAAGATTCTTGAGATCCCGGGACAGCGCAAATTTATTTCCGCATCTTGCCAGACCCACTCTAACGCCCAGAAATCACGAAAAACTAAAATCGCTGAAATCTCGCGAACTATTAGAGCTAGAAAGTTTAAATTCAATATGTATAAACAATAAATGCCAGCGCATCTTTTAGTGGTACTAATCTCCGGCCCCACCCAACCATACGCCCACCAAGCTCAAAAGAGCTCAAGGTTTTCGCATTTTCAAGAAAACCCTATAACTCGGTAACTATAAGTGATAGAAAGTTTGGAATAAATATGTAGGTTTTTATGATGCCTCAAATGCGAAATGTTTTTTCCCGATCAAACCACGCCGACCCTAACGCCCACAAAACCCGAAAAATCAAAAATGCTAAAATCTCGGGAACTAAAAGAGCTAGAAAGTTAGGCTTAGGAATATGTATTTTAGAGATGTCACTGCAACTTCCCACGAGTTTTCATAAAGCCACGCCCACTCTAACTCTAACCACTTGTATAACTTATTTCTGTTAATATCTATCGATTTACCAAAGATTATTCAAAACGGAACATTATTTCGCTACTTATGAAGAAATTTAGGTTATAAGGCCTCACATGGGTAGTGACGTCACTATCAGTTACTCGACAAGCTTTCTCCGACAATAGGTGGCGCTTGGGTAATTTCCACTAGCAAAATGAGTATTTTAAAATTGTGCAAAACAGTAACGGGTATGTTATAGTCGCGGCACTCGACTATGTTGGGTGCCCATATAAGGCCTTATAACCTAAATTTCTTCATAAATATGTTATATGAGGTAAAATTCGTAATAATACTATAGACGCCACAGTTTTCCACGGTTTGTGGGCGTTAGAGTGCGCGGGGCCAGATGAAAACTAGCGGCAAGTTGCAGTGGCATCTTTTAAATACGTGTTCTTAAGCACAACTTTCTAGCAATTATATCTCTTATATCCGAAATTATCACTTATAGTTAGAGATACCAGCTTTTCTAGAAAATGCGAAAGCCGTCTTTTGAACTTGGTGGGCGTATGTGTAAGTGTGGCCGGATAATGGTACCACCATAAGATGCGCGGGCTCCCAAGATTATACATAATGAATTTCTAGCTCTAATAGTTCCTGAGATTTAGGCAATATTAGTTTTTCGTGATTTGTGGACGTTAAGGGTGGGCGTGGCCGGATGCGGAAATAAACTTGCGCTGCGTATTCATCTCTTATGGTTCCTGAGATCTCAGCGTTCATACGGAACGCTTCCTTCTATCTTTTACATACTTTTCAACGAATTTAGTATACCCTTTTAATCTACGAGTATATATTATATTTAGCGAACCGCAATTAACCGGAAATTCGTAGAAATATTGTCAAGTCACCTTTCCACGATGCAAAGTTTTATAAAAAAAATACGTGAACACTGGAAAATTTGCAGTAGAACATATAAAATCTGGAAGGAACCACATATTGACACCACGGGAGGAGCATAAAATAAATACACCATTACAAAATCCCAGAATAACATCTACAACAATTCTTAAAACCCCAGGGAAGCCTTCAGAAATAAAACTTTGTTCCCAAACCTTCCGGAACACCCAGCACAATGCTGGTATACATGGTAGAGTTGTTCGAAAAAACCCATTGATTTCTGATTATAACAAAAAATGCGTTGGGAGATCGCAAAAGTGCATACACGCCGGAACTTTTTTTGCGAAAACGTTATATTTATTGACAAATCAAAAATTAAAAATTTTGAACACGGCGGTCCTTTTAAAGTATGTCAAAAGGCAAATGAAGCCATGAAGGAAAAAACTTGATTCCAACTTTTAAGCACGTTGGCAAGAATGTGATGGTTTATGGGTGTATAGCTGCAGGTGGAGTGGGTCGAATGGTCTTTATGGAAGATAAAAATAATAAATTTATGTATAACGACATTTTAGGCCAAAATTTAATTCCAAGTGCCCTTCAACTTGGACAGAATCCAGCGTCTTTCGTATTTCAATAAGATAACGACCCGAAATATTTGTCGTGTTTAGTGCAAGAGTGGCTTTTATATCACTGCAAGGAGCAAAAACCGGCTCTACAATCACCAGATTTGAACATTTATGGGATATCGTCCATTATACATAATGAATTTCTAGCTCTAATAGTTCCTGAGATTTAGGCAATTTTAGTTTTTCGTGATTTGTTGACGTTAAGGGTGGGCGTGGCCGGATGCGGAAATAAACTTGCGCTGCGTATTCATCTCTTATGGTTCCTGAGATCTCAGCGTTCATACGGACAGACGGACGGACATGGCAAGAATATACATATGTATTTACTTTACAGGGTCCAAAACGCTTCCTTCTATCTTTTACATACTTTTCAACGAATCTAGTATACCCTTTTACTGTACGAATAACGGGTATCAAAGTTAACTACAAAACAAGATTATCATCACACCCAAACCTACTAGCGAGACAGCTCAACAGGCTCAGCGGCCATACCCGACTTCAACGAAACGCCCCTTCCTCCCTGTTTAAAATAAAGGACAAGGAGGCAAATTCCGGTCATGGGAAACGATGCCACCTGCTAAAGAAATTGATCGATTTGAAATGGACTTCAGCGTAATCAGACCGATTTTGTGCGAGAAAAAACCAATCACAATGAGTTTACGGACTCTAATAATTATGGTACAGTCTAAATTCAAAATGAAAACATTGTAAGGAATAGGACCGATGGTTTTATATTAAACATGGTTGGTATAAAGAGAGCAAACAGAGAAAACAACAGAATATTCAGAAAGGGGGTCAGTCAGCAAACAATAGGTTCAGGACAGTTAAAATCAGCATTACTAACGTCCAAGCCGGCATTGGCTGCCTTAGAGAGTATCTGACACGTTCGAAAGGTTTCGGAAACAGTTAACAGTAAACGCAATGCGTATATCAAGTGATACCAAATTTGGATTAAGCAAGCAGTTTCCAATGATATCACCAAAGAATATTATTTTCTCTGCGTCTCGCCACACCCACTCTAACGCCCACAAGCCGATTATGTCTTCGTATGACTTTGTATAACATTGTTTGTCCATCGAAGCAGAATATCTTTTTAGATTTGGGTTTTTTTAATCATGTAATTAAAGGCTGTGCAAAAATTTCGTCAAATGTGATATCATTGCTAACGGCCATTTTTCTTAAGAGTGGCAAAACTAAATACAAAAAAAATATTTTGTTTTTGCTTATGATGTGCGTATGTGGGTCGCACATAACGTCCAACATACTCTGCCGGATCCTCCTAAATCCCATTGAAGATTTGTGGGAAGAGCTGGACAGCCGCGTTTAAAAACGCGCGATAAAAACAAATCCCGGGCTGAAGGTGGCTCTAATAGAAAATGGGCAGAATATTGGGGCAGAAACAACCCAAAATTTCTTTTCTTCGATGCCAAGACTGTTGGAAGCCTTTATAAAACAAAATGGCTTACCCACTAAGTATTAATTTTAGTTATTTTCATTTATTTTTAAGTTTTTTAATAAGTGTGCCAATAATTTTGTTCAGGCAAATTAACCTCCTATTTATGTTATTTAATTTTTAAAAATCAACCATTGAAGGTAAAAAGTTGAAATAAATTTTGTCGTGTTATGTTTTTATAATATTATATGTATACATTTTTGTTTATTTAAATATCTAAATTTTAAGGGGAGAAATCGTCCCTTAAAGTTCATGAAGCCTTCTGTGCCAACAATTTAGTTCGACACTGTATACTTTATAGGGGGAAACGCTTCCTTCTACCTAATACATACTTTTCAACGAATCTAGTATACCCTTTTACTCTACGAGTATATGTTATATTTAGCGAACCGCAATTAACCGGAAATTGGTACGAAACGACGAAACGCCCCTTCCTCCCTGTTTAAAATAAAGGACAAGGAGGCAAATTCCGGTCATGGGAAACGATAAGTGTGCCAATAATTTTGTTCAGGCAAATTAACCTCCTATTTATGTTATTTAATTTTTAAAAATCAACCATTGAAGGTAAAAAGTTGAAATAAGTTTTGTCGTGTTATGTTTTTATAATATTATATGTATATCGTACATTTTTGTTTATTTAAATATCTAAATTTTAAGGGGAGAAATCGTCCCTTAAAGTTCATGAAGCCTTCTGTGCCAATAATTTAGTTCGACACTGTATACTTTATAGGGGGAAACGCTTCCTTCTACCTAATACATACTTTTCAACGAATCTAGTATACCCTTTTACTCTACGAGTATATATTATATTTAGCGAACCGCAGTTCACCGGAAATTGGTAGAAATATTGTCAAGTCACCTTTCCACGATGCAAAGTTTTATAAAAAAAATACGTGAACACTGGAAAATTTGCAGTAGAACATAGAAAATCTGGAAGGAACCACATATTGACACCACGGGAGCAGCATAAAATAAATACACCATTACAAAATCCCAGAATAACATCTACAACAATTCTTAAAACCCTAGGGAAGCCTTCAGAAATAAAACTTTGTTCCCAAACCTTCCGGAACACCCAGCACAATGCTGGTATACATGGTAGAGTTGTTCGAAAAAACCCATTGATTTCTGATTATAACAAAATATGCGTTTGGAGATCGCAAAAGTGCATACACGCCGGAACTTTTTTTGCGAAAACGTTATATTTATTGACAAATCAAAAATTAAAAATTTTGAACACGGCAGTCCTTTTAAAGTATGTCAAAAGGCAAATGAAGCCATGAAGGAAAAAACTTGATACCCACTTTTAAGCACGTTGGCAAGAATGTGATGGTTTATGGGTGTATAGCTGCAGGTGGAGTGGGTCGAATGGTCTTTATGGAAGATAAAAATAATAAATTTATGTATAACGACATTTTAGGCCAAAATTTAATTCCAAGTGCCCTTCAACTTGGACAGAATCCAGCGTCTTTCGTATTTCAATAAGATAACGACCCGAAATATTTGTCGTGTTTAGTGCAAGAGTGGCTTTTATATCACTGCAAGGAGCAAAAACCGGCTCTACAATCACCAGATTTGAACATTTATGGGATATCGTCCATTATACATAATGAATTTCTAGCTCTAATAGTTCCTGAGATTTAGGCAATTTTAGTTTTTCGTGATTTGTTGACGTTAAGGGGGGCGTGGCCGGATGCGGAAATAAACTTGCGCTGCGTATTCATCTCTTATGGTTCCTGAGATCTCAGCGTTCATACGGACAGACGGACGGACATGGCAAGAATATACATATGTATTTACTTTACAGGGTCCAAAACGCTTCCTTCTATCTTTTACATACTTTTCAACGAATCTAGTATACCCTTTTACTGTACGAATAACGGGTATCAAAGTTAACTACAAAACAAGATTATCATCACACCCAAACCTACTAGCGAGACAGCTCAACAGGCTCAGCGGCCATACCCGACTTCAACGAAACGCCCCTTCCTCCCTGTTTAAAATAAAGGACAAGGAGGCAAATTCCGGTCATGGGAAACGATGCCACCTGCTAAAGAAATTGATCGATTTGAAATGGACTTCAGCGTAATCAGACCGATTTTTGTGCGAGAAAAAACCAATCACAATGAGTTTACGGACTCTAATAATTATGGTACAGTCTAAATTCAAAATGAAAACATTGTAAGGAATAGGACCGATGGTTTTATATTAAACATGGTTGGTATAAAGAGAGCAAACAGAGAAAACAACAGAATATTCAGAAAGGGGGTCAGTCAGCAAACAATAGGTTCAGGACAGTTAAAATCAGCATTACTAACGTCCAAGCCGGCATTGGCTGCCTTAGAGAGTATCTGACACGTTCGAAAGGTTTCGGAAACAGTTAACAGTAAACGCAATGCGTATATCAAGTGATACCAAATTTGGATTAAGCAAGCAGTTTCCAATGATATCACCAAAGAATATTATTTTCTCTGCGTCTCGCCACACCCACTCTAACGCCCACAAGCCGATTATGTCTTCGTATGACTTTGTATAACATTGTTTGTCCATCGAAGCAGAATATCTTTTTAGATTTGGGTTTTTTTAATCATGTAATTAAAGGCTGTGCAAAAATTTCGTCAAATGTGATATCATTGCTAACGGCCATTTTTCTTAAGAGTGGCAAAACTAAATACAAAAAAAATATTTTGTTTTTGCTTATGATGTGCGTATGTGGGTCGCACATAACGTCCAACATACTCTGCCGGATCCTCCTAAATCCCATTGAAGATTTGTGGGAAGAGCTGGACAGCCGCGTTTAAAAACGCGCGATAAAAACAAATCCACCTGCTAAAGAAATTGATCGATTTGAAATGGACTTCAGCGTAATCAGACCGATTTTGTGCGAGAAAAAACCAATCACAATGAGTTTACGGACTCTAATAATTATGGTACAGTCTAAATTCAAAATGAAAACATTGTAAGGAATAGGACCGATGGTTTTATATTAAACATGGTTGGTATAAAGAGAGCAAACAGAGAAAACAACAGAATATTCAGAAAGGGGGTCAGTCAGCAAACAATAGGTTCAGGACAGTTAAAATCAGCATTACTAACGTCCAAGCCGGCATTGGCTGCCTTAGAGAGTATCTGACACGTTCGAAAGGTTTCGGAAACAGTTAACAGTAATCCGTTTAGATTAGGGAAAAGTTGGGCAGGAAATTTTAGACAAAGAGAATCAACAGGATATGCAACCACCAAGTAGTCAGTAGTAAGCTAAAAACCTTGTCAGTCTTCTTAAGAATATGACCGTAAGTATGCAAAGCCGAAAGGTCGAGGATGCATTCAAACAGGGCAGGCGGACTTGGCAAAACAGATTCGGCTATTAATAAAAAAAATTTCAAAAAATTTCAAAAATTTAAATAAATTGGGAACTGAAAACAAACAAACTTATTGTACAGGCAAAATTGAGGTCTACCGGAATAATTAAGGTATATAAATTTTTATATTCAAAACTGTTACCGATACGATTCATTTGGGTGGCGGTATTCAATTTGGGAGTCATCGCAAAAAAACGTAATATTATGGTTCTCTTCAATCTTGGTAACAAGAAGAATACAGTGGCAGACTGAATCGAATGAGATAAAGGAATAAAGAACACATTAGGGAGCGTATTCTAAAGCGTTTGTTTTACCCGTTATATGTATACAAGTTATTCGAAAAGTAAAACATTTTATTCAATGAAAACTTTGTTTCATGGTAAAAAAAGCGTTTCTAGCCATATAAATTATATAAATTCTGCATTAGGATCAATAGCCGAGCCGATTTATCCATGTTCGTCCGATTGATCTCGAATCTATAAGAGCTATCAGGTTGGCACTGAGTATGTACAGTCAGCACACAATTTATCCGTACACCCATGAGATTTTAGCTTATTCTTTATATCTCGAATAGTAACGGGAATTAAAATGTTAAATCTTATATGAAACATTATAAGCATGTGTTTCAAACATAAAATTAACAACAAACAAACAAAAACAGCTAGAGATGCCAATGCAGTCAATCCGGCCACGACCAGAACAACGCCCACAAAACACGAAAAACTAAATTTCTGGGATCTCTGAAACTAAGAATTTGAAATTTGGAGCTAATGATTATTTTTTAGATGCTTACGCATCTCAAAGTGGTACAATCTTCTGCCATTCACTTTTTGTAGAAACGCCAAGATCTCGGTCACTACAAGTGATAGAATTTTGGGATTAATAATAAACGCAATGCGTATATCAAGTGATACCAAATTTGGATTAAGCAAGCAGTTTCCAATGATATCACCAAAGAATATTATTTTCTCTGCGTCTCGCCACACCCACTCTAACGCCCACAAGCCGATTATGTCTTCGTATGACTTTGTATAACATTGTTTGTCCATCGAAGCAGAATATCTTTTTAGATTTGGGTTTTTTTAATCATGTAATTAAAGGCTGTGCAAAAATTTCGTCAAATGTGATATCATTGCTAACGGCCATTTTTCTTAAGAGTGGCAAAACTAAATACAAAAAAAATATTTTGTTTTTGCTTATGATGTGCGTATGTGGGTCGCACATAACGTCCAACATACTCTGCCGGATCCTCCTAAATCCCATTGAAGATTTGTGGGAAGAGCTGGACAGCCGCGTTTAAAAACGCGCGATAAAAACAAATCCCGGGCTGAAGGTGGCTCTAATAGAAAATGGGCAGAATATTGGGGCAGAAACAACCCAAAATTTCTTTTCTTCGATGCCAAGACTGTTGGAAGCCTTTATAAAACAAAATGGCTTACCCACTAAGTATTAATTTTAGTTATTTTCATTTATTTTTAAGTTTTTTAATAAGTGTGCCAATAAATTTGTTCAGGCAAATTAACCTCCTATTTATGTTATTTAATTTTTAAAAATCAACCATTGAAGGTAAAAAGTTGAAATAAATATTTTCGTGTTATGTTTTTATAATATTATATGTATACATTTTTTGTTTATTTAAATATCTAAATTTTAAGGGGAGAAATCGTCCCTTAAAGTTCATGAAGCCTTCTGTGCCAATATTTTAGTTCGACACTGTATACTTTATAGGGGGAAACGCTTCCTTCTACCTAATACATACTTTTCAACGAATCTAGTATACCCTTTTACTCTACGAGTATATATTATATTTAGCGAACCGCAATTAACCGAAAATTGGTAGAAATATTGTCAAGTCACCTTTCCACGATGCAAAGTTTTATAAAAAAAATACGTGAACACTGGAAAATTTGTAGTCGAACATAGAAAATCTGAAAGGAACCACATATTGACACCACGGGAGGAGCATAAAATAAATATACCATTACAAAATCCCAGAATAACATCTACAACAATTCTTAAAACCCTAGGGAAGCCTTCAGGAATAAAACTTTGTTCCCAAACCTTCCGGAACACCCAGCACAATGCTGGTATACATGGTAGAGTTGTTCGAAAAAACCCATTGATTTCTGATTATAACAAAATATGCATTTGGAGATCGCAAAAGTGCATACACGCCGGAACTTTTTTTGCGAAAACGTTATATTTATTGACAAATCAAAAATTAAAAAATTTGAACACGGCAGTCCTTTTAAAGTATGTCAAAAGGCAAATGAAGCCATGAAGGAAAAAACTTGATACCCACTTTTAAGCACGTTGGCAAGAATGTGATGGTTTATGGGTGTATAGCTGCAGGTGGAGTGGGTCGAATGGTCTTTATGGAAGATAAAAATAATAAATTTATGTATAACGACATTTTAGGCCAAAATTTAATTCCAAGTGCCCTTCAACTTGGACAGAATCCAGTGTCATTCGTATTTCAATAAGATAACGACCCGAAATATTTGTCGTGTTTAGTGCAAGAGTGGCTTTTATATCACTGCAAGGAGCAAAAACCGGCTCTACAATCACCAGATTTGAACATTTATGGGATATCGTCCAGAAAAGGACAACATATCCTTGAAGCAATCCTTAAAATCCGCATTAATACATGAATGGGATTCAATTGATGCTGACGAGATGGGCAACAAGCTCCCATTAAGGCCAACGAAGGACCCACTAGAGGTTAAAATCCTTAAATCTTTGGAATTGTTTTTTTTTCAACATTTTATGAAGTGTACGAATAATTTTTGTGCGTATTTTTTTTGCCTTTTTAAGAAAATTATCTAGTATTTAAGTTAAAAATTGTTAATATTATGATTAAAATATATGCTCGAAATGCATATCTTTCATTTGAGATATTACATTTTCATTTCCGTTACGTATTTCTCGAGATATTAAGGAATAAACTTGCAACTCATGGGTGTACGAATAAATTATGTGCCGACTGTAACGGTAAACGTAATAGAACCAATTGTAGTAAAACTTTTACAAACCGCACCATTTCTCGCAGCTAATATCCCTCCAGTTGCTGCACCGCTTATTATTGAGTTCCATGGATCTTCTTTTTTCCGAAAGTGGACAAGTGTGCAGTCAATAGTACTAAACATACCGCCCCACACTGCAAAATTTCCTGCTATAACAGGGGAACGAGTTTTTACAGCAATTATACTTCCGATCTGAAAAAAAACATATTTTTAATGAATAAATAAATTAAATTAACTTGAACTAAAATCGAATGTTTGCCCATATTGAGTAACGACTGACGTAACTACAGTGTTAAATATTTTACATTTAATTAAAGTAATATATTTCCTACCAATCTCCTATTCATGCCAGAAGGTGCATTACGAAATCCTTTGATTGCTTGAAATACGCCGCCACCGATGCAACCCATAGCAAAAGCCCCCCCACAATCGTCGACAATTCTAAATGGACATGGTTCCCGAGCGTATTCTTCCATTTTCAATTAATACTAAACTAATTTCTTATACAGAACGTGTAATTTATAAATTATTCACGTGTTTATTTTTTTTTTCTATCGAATAAAATGATTTATTTCCGTCTATTTACTATTGGCTCTTTACCGACGAAATTGGAGCGATGGAATATGAAACACCGAGTGGTAGATGTATGTATGCATAAATGTTATTTTTGTCAAGCGATGTTCTGACTCGGGTATTGAAATAATGTAACGTACATACATACAAACATAAATATGTTATCTTATCTTTAGTTGTAACTGTTGAGAAATTCCCACACCGCAGTCTTGTTAGAAGAAGAAGAAGTCTTCCTGAGCGGAGGCAATAAAGTCACTATATATAATTAATCCAAATATATCTATATAATTGAATGTAACCATCCGTGTCTTGGTTTTTATGTGGAACATCTTCTCGACCGGAGTTAGACTGGGATTGTTAATGTAAATTGCCGCAAAAAGATCGCGGAAATTGACCAATGAAGATAATACCTCATGCCGTCAATAGCCGAGAAAATATAATTCGGAATTGGGCCAGCAACTTGTGCTGGGTGTTAGTGTTACGGAACTGCTAAGGTATAGAATCTTTTCGGGACAGCTCCGGCTAGCTCCCAGAATCCTCAGGCCGGAGTTCCACCATTGTCCCGCAGTTCACCAACACTAATCATCGATATTCATCGACGTCTCACCGCACACTCCTACACTTATCTCTAACAAAATACACAAAACCAGGCAAACTTATAACTCGTAGACGTTATGACGGAAATGTGGCATTAGATGTAGTTGCCACAGCGCACCCACCCCCACTGGTGCCTCAAGTAATGCGAGGGAGGCACTACCCTTCATCTTCGGCCGGAATTCCTTCCAGGCGGTCTACGACCGGCCTATCTCCCCCAACACTTATAGCACTCACACCATTTTCATTTTTTAAACTAACATTTAATGATTACATTTATCTTCTCTTACGGGTATCCAATAGGATGCTTCTCTAAATAAGGGTTCTTTCAAACGTACCACCGTGCTGATGATTGAGGTTTGGGGTCACAGTGTTAGCGCCGGTAAAGGTCAGGGCGCTCTAGTCGCCGCGGAAACTAAACTCCGCGCGGGCGGGATTACGACTATTGCACCTTTAAAGGACACCTAATCCTGAGAAGCTCCAAGGGACAAGGAAGGACGTGCATGGCATTACTTTAGGCAAGTGTCTCGACTAAAGTGGGTCCCTCACTTCTCGGGATTCCAACGACCTAGTTTTTGATATATCCAGGTCTGCCTAAGTCAGCCCGATGGCGGTTAGTGTCGAGAAAAAAAAACATGGTTCCCGCCGTCTTCGAAACAAGGGCCGGGTGGTCGTCTGTGGACTGGTGCCAGAGCGTGGAGTGACGGTGCGTGGATTCACGGGAGGATATAGGTGGCCAGGAAGCCCCCACTTGGAACAGACTCACCGGCGTACTCTGGAGGTGGCGGGATTGCGGGGCTGTTGAGCGCTATTACCGCTGGGGAAGTTTGCTCCACGTAATGTGCAGGAACGGGTTCCACCGAGGTTATGAACGACGGAAATTTCCACTCCTTCCACGTTCGTCCTCCTCCAAGAAAATATGTTGCCGGGCCCTTTCGACGAGTCCCCTGGCACTCTGAGGGACCACACCGTGAATAAGAAAAGGTTTTATATTGGTGACACTAACTCACTTTATCAAAGTCTATGTCGAGAGCGCGGTTTCACGTGGGATCGTCCAGATCCGCAAAATGGCAACTACTGACTATTGGCTTGTGAAAGGGATGAATTAATAAAACAACCTTTTCCGTTGAGTTCTGTATTAAAACTGAATTTTATTTTCTAATTCCCTGCTTAGGAAACTAACATGAAATTCTTATTCTGGTCTTATCTGTGGCCTACGCAGAGGCCGCGTCTGCCTGCGCGGGAGAGTTATCATTTGATCCCCGCACAGGAACCTTTGGCGCAGTGTGAGAAGCATCTCAAGTGATTGTCTTCGGTTTGGCTCAAGTGGCCTGCACTTACAGATTACAAGTGCTAGCACCGCTCCCCTGTAGGGTCTACAATTACAGATCATAGTTTATGGCTCTGGATCGATTTACAACTGTCACATGACATGCACAGAGCTCATAAAGTATTATATTTTATTTTTATTAGTGTTCGTCTGAACATTCTGGCAAGGGCCGGCAAGGTTAGGTGTCTGTGATAATTACAATTTATTTTATTTATTCTCAAAAATATTGCAATACAAAATTAGTGGACTGTATTAATTCGATATATTTTATTTTGCATAATAATTTTGACACCCCTTCACGGCTTGTAATTATTGTGTTTTAACATTATAGAGAATTTATTTATTTTTTTTAACATAAAACATTTTTATATCATTGATTTATTGTATCTACAAATTTATATATTAAGCATACGGCTGGGTAATGATATGGCTTGTAACTGCCTTCGTATTTTTATTTTCCTTATAAAATATACAACTAATATAATTATTATTACAATTGCTAAAATTAGGGATGCATGTCCAGTTAAATGGTGAAAGTCTAATTCCCTCAATTCTAGCTTGTGAGTTTTTAAATATTGAATTTCCTTTGACAAACGATTGATTTCGTCCGTATGGTTGATTAATGGCATGTCGAGCGGGTTCCAAATAATCTTGGGTATCTCGTTAACTTCCCCAATGTAAGACAACGCTAATGTTCCCTGATCTTCTAACTGAATACTGTGTTGAGCAACTAATATTTTATCATCAGTTCGAGCAGTACAATCTGACCTCAAAGTCATTATTCCTTGTTCAGGTAAATCTATTATCTCTATTTTTGAATTGGTACACTGAATTCTAGCCTTAGAATTGTTTTGAACTTTAAAAAGCCAACTACTTTTCTTTTCAACTCAACCCAATATGACTTACTCTCAACAATCGATTTACACCTGCAGTTCGATGCCTTATTTGGTTTGAGGGGTTTGATCTCACAACTGTTGTCGTTAGCACTACTCCAAGGCCAACTTCCCTCGCAAACTCTTTTATTCGACTGCCATCTTTGACATTTATTAATAGTAGATTCTGCCATAAGATGATATGCATCGATCTCAAAATTATAAATCAAGTACTGAGAATCTACGTGCACTGTAATCATGCGGTCGTCCAGTTTTACCGGAACTGGGATAATTTTATAAAGTACTGAAGCATGTCTACCAAACAATCGTATTTTGGCATTAATTATTAATTTTTTATCCACAAATAAACCTCTAGCCGTCAATAATGTATAAATCTCCTTTAATTCTGTGCCTGTTCTTTTCCCTGACAAGACTAAATTTTCAGACAAACTGTCTTTTATTCTGGAAATTTCACTTTTTTGCTGACTAGGTCTTAATATGTTTGTATTAAGTCGGCCACGATTTATGTCTATTAAGAGGCTTATGATACTATATTGAATTTTCTCGCATTCATCTATAATGTTACTTAGCTGTTTGGTTATCATAAAAAAGTCGATAGACTCTTTGTACACATAATATGATTCTTGCAATACCGCCGTCAAATTCTTAATTCTTTCGTTCATTCCTTTAAAATTTGAGTTAACTTCATCCGTCGTTTTCTTTAAAATGTTAGTCGTAGAATCGACTAAGGAAGTTTGTTTCCTACTTAACTCGTTAAGGCTATGCTGATTGCTTAATAAGTTTTTCATATTATCCTCCATTTGTATCCTGTCGTCTTCATCCATTATTCCAAATAGAATGTGATAAAGCGATCCCATAAAACCAAATGGAGTACGTTTACTTCTTGATTTTCCCTGAGCCATAAAAAGTTTATTATTTTCTCCTATGTCTGAGATCTGCCTTTCCGTGTTACTCAGAACTAAAAGGCATTGATCCTCAAAACAATGAAGTCGTTCGCAAATTACCCTCATTTTTGGTATTAATTCTTTACCTTTTTTAAGCATTTCGAAGTAAACGTCCATATTATAAAATATTATTAAATTCCAAGAGGAGGCTACAATTTCAACATCCCCCATTGGGTCTAAATATATTGCCGAAGTCTTATTTATCTTCTCTATTGCATACCTTGGCTGATCAACCCTAGCTGATGCATTAGCAAATTGGCAGAATATAAATAATAACATAGCCATTACAAAACCAAGTTTTGAAATCTTTGATGTACCTCTTGTCTGTCTTTTCGGTTTTGTCTCTTCGGGATCAGATTCCATTTTATCGACAGAATTTATTCCGTCTAAGGGACAAACCTTGCTTATCGGTCTAGTGATAAATCCATCTTGTAATTTCACTTCTACCACTCTAACCTTTTCGTCTTTACCTTTATGGACTTTTTCTACCTTTCCCATTGGCCACCTGGCTGGATGACTGTTCTCATCCTTCAACAAAACAATTTGTCCATTCTCTATATTTGGACTTTCCCTCTTCCATTTGTTTCTTTGTTGTAAAGTATGCAAATACTCCTCTTTCCATTTAACCCAGAAGTCTCTTCTAATTTTTTGGATTAATTTCCACCTATCTAAATTACCAATTTTCCCGTTTTCAATTGGTTCAACAATCTCTAACGGTGGTCTACCAATCAAGAAATGACCTGGAGTTAATACTTCATGTTGATCCATTTCATTCTCAGAAGTATACAACGGTCTTGAATTCAGGCATGCTTCAATTTGACATAAAAATGTTGACATCTCTTCGTATGTCAGACTATTTTCACCTATTACCCGTTTCAAATGGTGCTTCATGGATTTAACTCCAGATTCCCAAATACCTCCGAAGTGAGGTCCTGGCGGGGGAATAAAATGCCAATCAATTCTATCTTTTTCAAGCTGCGCGGCAATCAATGTGTTTTCTTTGATTGCTTTAACGAACTCTTGATCCAACTTTCTTGAAGCTCCTACGAAATTTGTTCTGTTATCTGAATAGATATTGGCAACTTTTCCTCTTCTAGCGATAAATCTTCTTAGGGCTGGTAGAAATGCATCCGAGGTTAAATCACTTACCATTTCTAGATGAATGCCCTTGGTAGCCATACACACAAATACGGCAATGTATCCCTTTTATGTTTTTAGCCCACGATTCTTGGAACATTTAACAAAAAATATTTTGTCTGTACCTAGCACACTTGACACATTCTCTCAAATACTTCTTTAAGGAATTCTTTAGTCCGAAAATCCAATATTTCCTTTGGATATCATTTCGCATTAAGTTTATCCCTCCATGCAAAGTTTCTTTATGAGCCTTTTGGATCAATAAATTTGTTAAATGGCACTTGTGTAAAATAATTGGATGCTTTACTTCAAATTCTGCATTGGAGTTCTGAAGCCTCCCTCCTTCTCGAAGTATACCATTCTTATCTAAAAATGGATTCAACGACAATATCCTATTACTTGTCTTAATTTCTTTTTTTGTTTCCAGGCATTTTATCTCTAGACTGAATTGATATTCTTGCTGTTTTTTAATAACGATCTTTTCAGCTCTATTCAGCTCCTTTACCGATAGAAAAGAAGGAAAAGATTCTTTCTTAATTTTTGATCGAGTGATTCTATTTAAATATGCTATTATTCGTATAATTTTTTCAATGCTGGAAAACTTCTCCAATAATTTGTAAATGGGGTCATCGGTTTTGTTATTTAGAATAGAATTTACCAAAACCACATCTTCTTTGGATTGCTGTCGAGGCCAATGCTCCTTTGGCTCAGATAGCCATTTCGGACCTTTCCACCATAAATCACAGGTGGTCAGTTTTCAGTTTTCAGGCTAGAAATAATTCCTCTTGATGATAAATCTGCAGGATTTGCTTCAGACTTCACATGGTTCCATTCGGTATTAGTTAGTTTTCGAATGTCATCCGTTCTTCGTCTAATGAACTTGACCTTACTATCACCATTTTTAATCCATGCTAAAGTTATAGTGGAATCACTCCAAGCATAGATTTCTACTTTGGTATCAATGGATTCAATTATTCGTTTGACCAATTCACTAAGCAAGTGAGCTGCACATAACTCTAGCTTGGGAATAGTTTTTCTATTTTTAATTGGATTAATTCTACTTTTGCTGGCTACTATGTTTACACAATTCCCTACTTTAGCATATACCACTGCTGCATATGCCTTTTCGGAAGCGTCAGCAAATCCATGAAGCTGTATTATTGAACTATTTTTTGAACTAATCCATCTTGGGATTCGAATCTCTTCTAAAAGCAATAAATTTTCCTTAAAATTTACCCAATAATCTTTATCTTCCTTGGATAATCCTTGATCCCATTCACTCTTATTTATCCATAGTTTTTGAATAAACAGTTTTCCTAAAATAGTTACAGGAGCCAGCCATCCCAAAGGGTCATATATTTTTGATAATGTTGATAGCACTATCCTTTTGTTGATGTTTTTTGAGTCCCCGCAATTTACTTTGAATTTAAATAAATCTTTCTGCGGTTCCCATTGAAGCCCCAGGGTTTTTACGCTTTCATTTTCCACAAGAGTGAGAACCTTGTTATCTCCTGTATCTTCTACAGTTTCCATTATTTTTGAACTGTTCGATATCCATTTTCTTAAATTCATCTGGAGAATCTCTCCATAAAATATATTGATACTGTTGATCATTATCATTAATATTTATCTGACGATACATTTTTTCAACGTCCGCAGATACTACATATTTCCATTTTCGCCATTTAATCATAAGGTCAAAAATATCTTTTTGAACTCGTGGACCAACCCACATTATGTCGTTCAAATTTTTATTATTAGTTGTTTTTGCTGAAGCGTCAAATACAACTCTTAATTTGGTCGTCAGGCTTGAATCTCTAATTACTGCCTGGTGAGGTAAAAAGTATTTTCCTTCTCCCTGCACTTCGACCATGTGACCGAAATTCATATATTCATGCATGAATTTAGCATAGTCTAACCTTAGTTTTTCATTTCTTTTTAATTTTTTCTCAATATTCATGAAACGAGCCATTGCTTGTTTCTTCGAATCTCCTAAGGTGACATCATCTTTTATTTCAGATTCGATATCATTTTTGTCCTCTTCCTCAACTTCCCAATACCGATCCATATCTTTTAATTCGATGGTGGTTGCTACAATTGTCTTCTTACCTTTGGATTTTTTGCATCCAGAGACAATCCACCCGAAATCGGTTTTTTGACCGAGGAGGCCATTAATTTTGACAACTCCATTCTGAAGAATGTGAGTGTATAGATCTGCACCAATCATCAGATCTACACGACCCGGCTTATTAAAGTCTGGGTCAGCCAAATTGTACTTCTCCCACTTTGTTTTGTCAACATTAACTGTGTTGACTGGGAGAGCCCTCATAAGTTTTGGAAGTATAAGTGCTTCAACTCTTATCGTTTTTTGGGAATTATTTCGTTTAATTAAGAGATTTACGTGGACGATACTCCACTGATCTCTATTTGAGACCGAATTTTGGGCGATTTCAAAATCTGCGCAGATTCTTCTGAAATTATTGTGCTTTGAGAACTACTGTCGATCAAAGCTCTAAAATTTTCGAAACCCCCCTCAGAGGTTTGAATTTGAATGCGTGCTGTAGCTAGCAACGCTAGTTCCGATGTCATACACGAGTTTACTTTATTTTCATTCGTTTTTTCAACTTTTTGGTCTGTTTTAGACTTGACGTAAATGTGTAGCATACTATGGTGATTTTTCTTACAAATCGAACATGAAATGTCACTTTGAAATTTTTTACTAAATGAATGTTTAAGGCATTTAAAACACAAATGTGCCTTTTTTACTTTTTCCATGCGTTCAGATGGATTCAAAGCCCTAAATTTTTGACACTGTAGTATCAAATGCCCCTTACTTTTGCACATCGGACAACTGTTAGTAGACAACTCTTTCATATTGCTACTGAACACTTTTTACCAGGTTTTTCATCCTGAACTGAGCTAATCGAACTGAGTCGTTGCTCTAAAAATTCAATGACATCGGACAATGCTTGAATTTCTTTAGTTTTTTTAACATGGCTCTCATATAGTTGTAGAGCTTCTTTGTTAAATTTTCTTATTATTATGTGTGCAAAAACTATATCAACCTCGTCAGAAATTTGTGCCTTTAATTTTATCATGTGAATTGACTCATTAATTGTGTCAATAAACATTCTTAATTGCCGCACTGATTCCACATTTAGATTTTGGAGATCAAGAAGGCGATTAATCTGAAAGGAAAAAATTTTCCTTTTATTTTCATACCGCTTGGTTAACAATTCCCAAGCGGCCTCATAGTTATATAAGTGAGAAACCACATTCCTGGCTTCTCCCTTTAGTGAGATTTTAAGGTATTTAAATTTTAAGGAAGGACTGAGATCCTCCCTTAAATGTATGAGTTCATTAAATAACTCATAAAATAGGTCCCAATCTTTGGAATCTCCATAAAATGTGGGTACCTGAATTTTAGGTAGCGTTGGCAAATTATCAATTTTATGATTTCCAACTTCTACCTTACTATGCACAATTTCCTCGAGTTTTTTTCTCATATCTTTGGTCACCATGGAAATATCGAATGCTAATTCTTCAAATATATCATCATACCTTTTAATCGTGACGTCTGTAGTGTTTCCCTGCTTTAAAAGAACTAGCTTATCCCAATAAAAATTTATCTTCCCAATCCTAATTTCAAAAGTTTTAATTTTATCGTTTTGAATGTCCTCAAATGTGTCTTTTAAATACCTTTCTAACTGCTCAATCGCTATATCTAACTGGCTTTCGCAGCTTACATTTGATTCTATTTTCTGCTCGTTTGCCATTAATTTTCCCTCGGACTTATCAAAATCAGCTAACACTTTATCTATTCTTACTTTAATTCTATTAAAAATCGAGAGCATTTCTTCATAATGACTCTTTACAAAGTAGTCATGGTCGATTACTCCAATATGTACCAGAGCTTTATGGTTTTGGATGCACAAGGCTTTCAGCTCATCAAATTTCTTCAAATATTCAAATGATAAGCTTGGGAGAACTTCCAGCGCCGTAAGGGCGTTGGTAATCTCCACCTGCCTTTTTATAAGTGCGATAGTTTGATCGGACAACATTTTTGCTATATACTTTTTATACTACAAAAAATTATATTAACCGACTTAACTTACCAACAACTTATATAATATTATTATAATATATATAATATTTTTAATTTTCAATTATTTAATTATGAATAATACGACTTATCTGATCCTATTTATTTTTTATGGTTGCCGCTGCTGTCGTCGCTGCTGACTCTATGATGTTCGATGTTTTTCCCGTTGTCGATTAAAGTTGACTTTGGTAGATTCTGTCCTCGATATTGTAGTTGTAGTTGTAGTCGTAGAAGTGCTAAAGTCCTTGAAGTCCTGGCGTCCTTGTATGCAAGTTAGGTGTTTTATACATGATTTAAGATCTTTTTTTTTTTGTTCTGGGATCTTTTTCTTTTGTTTTTATATTGGGAGTCACTTATTTTTGGGGTCACTTTGGGGTCACTTTGGGGCACTTTGATATTATTATACTCGTTATTTTTCTAATAAATTTGGGAGTCACTTTTTTATTATTATACCCGTTATTTTTTCAATGAATTTGGGAGTCACTTTTTCGATGTCGGCCTCGAATACGCCTGATTTTATTAAATCACTTTTTCGATGTTTGAAGGCCTCGAAAACGCCAAAAATAATAATTTCTCGATGGCAAAATAATTTTTATTTTGTAATTTGTCGATTTCTTGACCACTTTCACAACAAACTTGGACTTTTTTGTTGCAATACTATAGTTGAAATAATTTTTTATTATATCATAAAAGATTCTTTTATATCTTTTTGATTTTTATAAATTTTTTACTCTGTTTCTTACCACTATTGGGGGAAAACAAGAGTCAACTATTCATTAACACCTTAAACAAAAACTGCAAGTTTTACAGATTTTATTTTTTAGGTCAGCTAAGTTCTAAGGTCTCTTACCACTGGTGGGGGAAAACTGCAGAGTTGTCGAAGGACCAAAATGAAAGGGATGAATTAATAAAACAACCTTTTCCGTTGAGTTCTGTATTAAAACTGAATTTTATTTTCTAAGTCCCTGCTTAGGAAACTAACATGAAATTCTTATTCTGGTCTTATCTGTGGCCTACGCAGAGGCCGCGTCTGCCTGCGCGGGAGAGTTATCATTTGACCCCCGCACAGGAACCTTTGGTGCAGTGTGAGAAGCATCTCAAGTGATTATCTTCGGTTTGGCTCAAGTGGCCTGCACTTACAGATTACAAGTGCTAGCACCGCTCCCCTGTAGGGTCTACAATTACAGATCATAGTTTATGGCTCTGGATCGATTTACAACTGTCACATGACATGCACAGAGCTCATAAAGTATTATATTTTATTTTTATTAGTGTTCGTCTGAACAGCTTGGCCTTCAGCTTCCTCTCCAATGTGGGTCATTGGACGATCCAGACCCGGTTAAAAGAATCACCGGGGCGTACCGGCGTTCTTTTAAATAGCTAGATCGTCCAATTACACCCCCGATACACTTCCTGACCTGGCTTGGCCAATGGCTCGTTGGTCATACCGCTGGCGGCTTCGCTCGTATGCTGTCTCCAGATTCTTTCGGACCTTTTCTTGGATCATCCGGAGTTTATCTGCCGTCTCCATCCTAGCCATTTCGTGGTCACATCTTCATCATATCTTCCTCGCTAACCTATAGTTGGCGCCGTTCAGGAACAAGTTATGTCCGAATATGGTGAAAAACGGTGCTTCTCCTGTCGCCGAGTGGATCGCGTTTCGGAGCGCTACCTCAATCTCCGCAAGGTACACGTCCCCGTCCCGATGATCATTATCCAAAAAGCTCCGGATTGCTACCAACACGGTTCGATTGACTCATTTTGCTGCGTTGCACTGGGGTGAGAATACCTGAGTCTAACCAGGCATGACCGTTCTTTGACCTCGGATATTTCCCCAAGAAATATGCAGCTTCTAGAATGGCTGTTCCGTCTGGACTCTTTCGCCAATACCGACCTGCATTCGTAAATTTGGCGCCTTCACATCCACGTACAAACTCGCGGATTTGGAGAACCATGTCAGGCCATTAGAACTGCCGTCGGTGGATTTCCGGAGTCTCTCCCAATCCGCCATGAGCTTCTATTGGGTCCGCATGCACACGCTCGCTTATGTTGTGGGTCAGACTCTGTGGGATCCACATTTTCCACTCAGTACCTTCCACCTCATCGCCCGGATTCGCTGGAGAATCTCTCTTGAAGATGAGGCCATTTTCGATCTTCAAGTCCGGTTAGTGTTCCAAAATACCATCCACATCCTTCACTAATCCTAGATTATCTTCTCCAGCAAACTCGCTGGTTTCGAAACCCAACAACTCCCTCGGATCCAACACTAGCTCCTCCACACACACGTCAGGGTGTATGCCACGACGTTCTCACTTCCTTTCCTGTGCTCGATGGTGAAGTGGAATTCTTAAAGCTGCAGTGACCACCTCGCAAACCGTCCCGACAGATCCCTTATGGACATGAGCCACTTCAAACTGGCATGGTCAGTGATGCAGGTGAATGGCATCCCTTCGACGTATGGCCTGATG
>NW_024573119.1:0-882 GCF_018153835.1 Drosophila eugracilis | reverse complement strand
TATTTGAAAACGGTAATATCGTCCATTTTCGCGAGAATTGGATCACAATTCGGAATTTTAGCTGTGAATGCAGTTTCGATAGAAATTTAACAAGGAATCGAACGAGGTAGGCCATTCCAGATTCGAGTAACTATTGGCTTAGTTATAGCCGTAATACTGCCAGTTCAATTAGGAAAAATGGTTAAACCAAATATCACATATATAATAACGGGAAAATCGTCCATTTTTGGGAGAAATGGATCAAAATTCGCAATTTTAGCTGTGAATGCCGTTTTGTTAGAAATTTAACAAGGAATCGAACGAGATATGCTATTCCAGACTTTGAGTAACTACTAGCTTAGTTATAGTAATAATATTGCAATTTAAATTAGAGAAAATGGGAAAATTTAAGTTGGCATATTTGATAACGGGTAAATATCCCATTTTCGCGAGAAATGGATCAAAATTCGCAATTTTAGCTGTGAATGCAGTTTGTTAGAAATTTAACAAGGAATCGAACGAGATATGCTATTCCAGATCTCGAGTAACTATTGGCTTAGTTATAGCAATAATACTGCAACTTAAATTAGAAAAAATGGGAAAATTTCCGTTGGCATAATTTACTAACGGGTTATATCGTCCATTTTCGCGAGAAATGGATCAAAATACGCAATTTTAGCTGTGAATGCAGTTTTGTTAGAAATTTAACAAGGAATCGAACGAGATATGCCATTCCAGATTCGAGTAACTATTGGCTTAGTTATAGCAATAATACTGCAACTTAAATTAGGAAAAATGGGAAAATTTAAGTTGGCATATTTGATAACGGTAATATTGTCCATTTTCGCGAGAGATGGATCAAAAATTCGAAATTTTAGCTATGAATGCAGTTTTTGTTAGAAA
>NW_024573118.1:0-29579 GCF_018153835.1 Drosophila eugracilis | reverse complement strand
AAAATAAGTCTTAATTATAAGGATGATAAGAGATATATTTTACCAGATAACTGAACATATTATAAATAGTGATCAAGTTAATAATCTATTGTAAAGTATATATGTAAATATGTAAATATATATTGTATTATTAAAATTTTATTTTAAGAAAAATATGTGAATAAATAAATGTTCAACAATATATCTAATTGCGTTTTATTATTTAAGAATTTTATTTACAGGAATCCACGAGTTGTGACTAGAATCAAATCCGCTCCACTTAACGAATACTTGATTATTTTTTCTTTGAAGTATTTTTTCTATCAGGAATGCATTCTTATCTTTAACTTTTTGTATTTCCTGTTCATAAAATGACCCATCAATATAGTTGCCTCTGTAATGGTTCGGTGATATGAATGATTATACTGGTTTACAAGATATTTTATGTTATGAATCCATTTATAATTTCCTTGCATACTAAACATTTTCCACATGCGATTTTTTAATGTTCGATTAAAACGCTCGCATATAGAAGCCTTAAGATGTGTGAAAGTGTGATAATGATTTATATTAAATGTGCTCATTAATGTTTTAAATGTTGAATTAAAGAATTCTTTTCCTTGATCTGACTAAATATTCTTTGGTTCTCATTGCTTCTGTAACATCCAGTGGGGATTTTGACTTCACAGCTTCAGAGTATGCATACTTTGAGAATGTGTCCATAGCAGTCAATAAATAACTATACCCTCTATTTTCTTTCCTAAAGTGTATCATTTCAACTAAATCAATTTGCCATGTATCATTAATCACCCTCTGAAGAAATTTACGACGCAAAAAGTTTTTGCGTGCCGGTTTGTGAATTTCATCAACAACTTGTTTTTTACTCATTTTAAGTTGCTGATTTATTTTATTTTATTTTAGTTTTTATTTGATAGTGATATTTGCTTAGTTAATATGGACTGCTTATATAGAAGTACATCTCTTTTTAATTCGTTACGCATCTTTTTCGAAATTTCAAAACATAATCTTGTTAAATCTATTTGTACATCTTTACCGAAAGAACCCTCTAAATCAGCTAACTTAATTTCATACTTTTGTAATGACACACACTTAGGAATAATATGATTATAGTAAAGATATACCACTTGTTGTCGTAATATTGAATTCCAACATAAGAAGTCTTAGTAAGGATCTCCAGGACTCAGAGTCAAGCTTAATTTTGTTACCATACTGTTTAATTACAAAAACATACTGATTATCAGATTTCCTAAATCTAAAATTACATTTCATAGATGACATGCAGGGGTTATCAATAATTGTGTCAGGCATCAAGAAGTCATACTGGTCCAGTTTCAACTGAATATATTCCTTATATGTGAAAAGTTGCATCTATTCGTCTTTACCAAATCCAACCAAATTACTTTTACTTTTCTGCATCCAAATCATGGGGAATTCATGCATTCATGCCAGCAGGATCGGTGATCCCAAATTTCTTTCATTTCAAACCGCCATTCATCATAAAAGAATTGGATAATGAAACTCTTAAGCAGCAACACTTAAGCCGGCAAATATAAATGGATTGAAATGGTCCGCTGGAGATATACCATATACAGCCCTAGAAGAAATTCTCTCACCACTCAATATGTATTGTTCAATTATTGTTCTTGGTGAAATTAAAAAGAAATTTTATCAAAGTATTTGTCAGCGACCATAATCGATATAGATATCGGAAGAAGCGTGCTACCCAATTTTTTCACCAATTTTAAAATCCATAAGACAAAAATTCCTCTACTGTGTTCCCTAAATAATTTGTTTAAGCTATTTGTAATATTGGAAAACTCAAATTATGAAGTATATTGTAATACTATAACGTATGTTTAAGCTTCAGTAATAAATAAATAGTTGAACCTACAAGTTGTCTTATACAATGGAGTCCTTCAAAAGCGGATACACACAACTGTTTTATTGTAATTATTGTGGATCCGATACTCACTTCGAGAAGAACTGCTCTAAAAAACGCGATCAGGAAAAACATAAATAAACCTAATGTAATTTAAGGATAAGATAAAAAATCTATTTCAAATATAATAAAAAATAAAAATAAATAAAATGTTTACGCAGTTTATACATCCCTTTACAATGTTGATTTGCGGACCATCAGGATCAGGAAAAACCACTTTTTTGGAAAACTTAATAAACAAGTAGAATAATTTGCTAAATACTTCAATAAATCGAATTATTTGAAAATGATTGATGTTTGCGGTAAGCTTCATAGTTTCGAGGATCAATGCAATATCGTGTTGGATAATATGCAAAATCAGATAATAGAACTAAAAGAAAATAATAATCTATTTATGATGCAAAAGAGATCAAGAAGCAAACGAGCTTCTTTCGAATTCATGGGTTCATTATGTCACATTTTATATGGGATAATGGATGAAGATGATAAGAATCAGCTAGAAGAAAACATGAAAAATCTATTAGACAATCAGCACAATTTACAGGAATTAGTCCAAAAACAAACTTCAGTGGTAGATTCCACTACAAATTTGTTAAAGAAAACGACTGAAGATATTAACGATAATTTTAGGTCTATGCATACAAGGATTGAAAATATGACAGAAGTCCTAAAAGAAAGTTACTATGCTTATAAGGAGTCGATTGATTTCTTTATGATAACAAAACAACTAAACTCATTGATTGAAGAAAGTGAAAGGGTGCAGGCAGCGATCATAAGTCTGTTAATTGACATTAATCTTGGTAGATTAAAAACAAACATCCGTAAGCCAAATCGATTACAGAATGAGATATTCAAAATTCAAAGTAGTCTTTCCGAAACATTTGTTCTTCCAGGGAAAAGGACAGGTACTGAGCTTAAGGAGATCTATACGCTATAGACTGCTAGGGATTATTTGTCGAAAATAAATTAATTATAAATGCTAAAATTCCTCTGTTTAGTAGACATCCATCTAAGCTGTTTAGAATTATTCCTTTGCCAATACAGAATGAGGACCGAATGAGTATGGTTCACATTACTTCGAAATATTTAATTTATAATTTTGAAATAGATTCTTATCATATAATGTCTGAATCAACGTTAAGCCAGTGTCAAAGATGGCAGCAAAATAAGAGAATTTGGCAGGGAAGTTGGCCTTGGAATTCTGCGAATGACAATTCTTGTGAAGTACAACCACTTAAGCCAAATAGAGTTTCAAACTGTATATACAAAACAGTGATAGCTGTTTAAGGTTCCTTTTAATTCCAAGATACGACTACAGTGTACGAATGCAGAAATTCAGTTACTCGATTTACCCACGCAAGGAATTCTAAGTATTGCACCAGATTGTACTGCTAGAACAGATGATAGGATTTTGATTGCCCATCATAATATTCAATCCGAAAGTGAAGAGGTATTATCATCATCGTATGTGGGAGATATCAGTCAAATTCCAAAGGTTGTTTGGGATCCATTGAAATTGAACTCTATTAATCATACTGTTGAGATTGTACGCCTAGATAAGGAAATTAAATATTTAAAAGAAAATCATATTAAATTAAAAGATTTGCATTTTCATCACATTTCCGGACATGCTTCTTTAGGACTAGGATTAATAATAATAATATTCATGGTCATATATGCCATAAGAAAATGTGCTACAAGGCAAAGATTGCAAGCTATTACTTTCGCCGGACCATTGCAAGGTGTCGAATAATAAGTTAAAGCAATAAAATAAATATATCGAATAAAAGAAAATACAGTCCACTAATTTTATGTTTGCATTGTTAACGTAAAGAGTTTACAACTTAATATCCTGTACACCTCACCTTGTCGGCCCTTGGCAGAATGTTCAAAAAGAACACTAATTGTCATAAATTCAAGATTTTACGAGCTCTGTTCATGTCAATATGTAAATCTATCTAGAGCCGTTAATAATGATCTGTAACATAAAACCTACAAGGGTGCAGCGCCGAACAGTTGTAATCTTAAGTACAGGCCACTTGAGCCTGAAAATAAATATAGTTCTCACGCTGTACAAAGGGTCGCCTTGCGGGGGACCGTTGATAAGGCTCCCACTCAGGCAAACAGATGTGGTCTCTGCGTAGACCATAGATAAGTATATTATAAGAATTTCATGTTAGCTACGTAAGCGAAGACTTAGAAAAATAAAATCAGTTTTTATACAGAACTCAACGGTGAAAGTTCTTCTCCTGGTTATAGGATTACTTTCAACACCACTTAAATTGCTCAGAATCAGTTACTCAAAGGCCTCAGAACAACATTAAAAGTCTCGGTGCTTTATTGTGATTATCTTCGTCATTTACGTCGGTGCTTAAAAATTATAAACAATTTTTACAAATAGTATACATATATATATATATATACAAATACATTTCAAATATTATAATAACTTAAAAACTACATCGTTTAAATCAAAAATGGAGTCTACAGTTGCATGTGATTTGTGTGCTATGGCTGTGAAGATGTGTGAGTTCAGTGATCACTATGCCAAGTGTTCCAAACCTCGGAATGCCCTCGAGGTTTTAATGTCAAGTTCTAAAGTAAGATGTGACTTGTGCTATCGTATAGTCCCTAACTATAAATTTGACGAGCACTATAAGAATTGTGAAGGACCCCAAAATGCATTCAGCATTTTAATGAACAAAAAGGATTATAAAGGAAAACAACAGGAACCAGCTATTGTTCGAGACGATATTCCCTCAACATCAGCACATGCCCTCAAGCGGATAAGAATGGAGGAGGGTAAGGAAACAAATAGTCCTACAAAAAAGCTTAAGATTTCGGGAAATACACAAGAGCAAAAAAGAGAAATTTTATGTCATACTTGTGGTATCCAGTATCTTGAGTCAAGAGAACGTCAGCATATGCTAACCGATTACCATAAGAATGCTTCGGTCCGAGAAGATGTAAATTATAAAAATATTTCACAAGTTGTGAGTAACTCCAAGTTTCCTGTAATAACATATACAATTAAATGTCCCAACGAAAATGTAATTGACTTAAATGATTTTTATCAATTTCGTCAATCAAATCTACTTAAAATTATTGAGGATTGCATGTCAGAATATAGAGCAATCAAACTCTCGTTAAGAGTGTACGGGATTTATATAAAACAAATAGATGACGGAGAAACCGTTGAAACCAGGAAACACTTTGGAACGGCGTATAGATCGGTATATCAAGTTGAAAATATTACTGTAGAATTAAATGCCGCAATAGAATCTCTAATAACATCGAGCAGTGAGTTCCAGGAAAAGGATTTTGGTTGGGCTATCAAGAACTTTGATTATTTTGAAGCCACTATAGTTAAACTAGAAAACATTCCTGCAAGCGGTTTCATACCAGCTCCGAATAGCATAAGATCGCGAAATGCGATAATAAATATTCAAAACACAGACGTATTTTGTTTTAAGTGGGCAATTTTAGCATTTCTAGCTTACAAGCGATTTCAGAATGCTACTTTTGCAACGCCACAACAAAAGAAATATTCACGGGAGAAATTAACGAAACCGGCAAACTACCACATAAATATCAATGCCGAAGTCATTGTTTATGAAGGAATGAGACTGGATTTTTCAGGAATTGAGTTTCCAATTACCAAAAAAGGACTAAGTCAGTTTGAGAAAAAAAATAAAGATTTTAGCATCAATGTGTATGAAATTGATAATGACGGTAAAAAAATTGTGGGACCTACAGTTAAAACTCAAGAGATTCTACCAAACCACGTAAATATATTAGGAATTAATAACCGTCAAAATATGCACTATGCCTATATTACGTGCATCGAAAGATTATGCGGCTCACAGCATTCAAAATCGCACGCAGGAAAATATTTTTGTGATAACTGCCTGCAGTTTTATACAACAACGAACACTACCCACAATAAGCTTGAATGTGGAAAAGTGGCTTCGTACTATCCTGAGCCGAATACGACCACTTCTTTCAATGGATATCATAAGAAGCTATCACCTCCAGTAGTTATATATGCAGACATAGAGGCGGTCCTTGAAAACTATGAGATCTACTTAAATAATCCGGCTACATCGGAAACAACAAAGGTGCAAAAACATTCAGCGTGCGCGGTATCCTTCTACATTGCACATAAATATAATCCAACTCTGAATGAGTTATGGACATATGAAGGTAAATTAAAAAAAATTAAGGTAATAAATTTGAAATAGTTTAAATTTTATAAAATCACAGGTGAAGATTGCATTAAGCAATTTTGTAAAACTCTCAAAGAAAGGACTTTGAGTTTATTTTACAAATATTGGGCCACAGAAAAAAGTCCCAGTACACAGATCCAATCGATGACTTTGACCAAGAAGGGAGTTGCTGTGCCTGTGAAAAGGTAATCAACGATGGCGACCTGGACAAACACTTCAACCAATTTTCTGGGAAATACGTAGGTCCTATTCATAAGAACTGTAAGCCGAAATATAAATTAAGGGATCCATTTTTTCCTGTAGTTTTTCATAATTTATCTAAGTAGGATTACATTTATTTATTACTGAATTGGAAGGAGATTTAAACCCCATTCCTTGTAATAAAGAATTGTACATAGCTCTTACACAAACTAAAAAACTAAATGCATTAAATAGATATAAAATTAGGTATATAGATTCAGTACGGTTTCTAAATTCTAGCTTGGAAAAATTATCAAGCTATATGGAAGATAGGAATTTTAAAATTCTTGCAACAAAATTTCAGGGAGAAAGATTCAGACAAATGCGTAGGAAGGGTATGTTTCCTTATGAATATTTGAATAGTTTTGATAAGTTAAATGATACTCAGCTTCCTGGCATTGATCGTTTTTATAATTCTCTGAGCGAGGAAAATTGTATTGCGATGATTACAGTTTTGCGCAGAAAGTTTGGGAGACATTTAATTGTAATACTATTAGGGACTACTTAAAGCTTTACTTTGAAAGTGACGTTTTTATTTTAGCCGATAACTACGAAAATTTTCGAAATATTTGTCGTGGAATTTATAAGTTAGGTCCTATAAACTATATCACTGCTCCCTCAATATCATGGGTCGAAATGTTAAAGTTTGTCATCGTACACTTAGAATTGATAAGTGACGGGGATATGTATAACTTTTTGAAAAGAGCTGTCAGAGGAGGCTTAATTTAATTCAGTCAGAGAATTTCCATAGCAAATAATAAGTACTTAAATAACTTGATCCTAGTAAAATAAATAATTTCTTAAGTTACATTGACGCTAATAATTTATATGGATGGGCTATGAGTCAACCTTTACCGCTTTCAGGGCTTAAATTTTTAACTAAGGAAGAAATAGAGGTCTTTAACTATAAAAATACATTATCTGATGGTGATGTAGGATATAAGTTATGATCGGACATGACCAGAGGGGGGAGCATTCTCCCGGATACCACCTAGTCAACGTTATGAGCATCCTCATATCTTGGGTTTCCAGTTCCTTCGTCCACAACTTGGGTTTCCAGTTCCTTCCTCCACAACTTAAACTTTTCTTTCTACGCAGCTACGTTAAAATTAAACAGTAAGCGTTTTATTATTCTAAAGAACAGTCGTCTGGTTGCCTCGGGGGTACAAATCGAAGTGAATGTCCATCATAATTTGCATGGCTTGTTGACCGCATAACGCTGGCAGAGCGGTTGCAGCAGTCCGACGCTGACAGCAGCGGTTCTGCCGGTGCCATTTTGCCGTTGACGCTGCTGTGTCTCTGCTGGTCGTCGGGTTGGCTGAGTGGGGTGATGAGGGAAGTCGCGGTGTCTGGTATCCGGGTGGAGAGGCGGTGAAGGGAAGGGGGCTCTTGGCCGGTGTTAACTCCTCCCCACCACAAAATCTGTGCCCCACAGATTAATAGACCTTTCTTTCGGTCGACGTTATCTTCTTCCAAACGAAGTACACCGCTGTCATGATAGAGAGACAACACCCGTGGCTTGTGTATGGGCTAGCACGACTAGTATTGTCATCAGGTGTGTTGACGAGAAGTTGCTGTAGTCCCTTTCTAAGCTGTCCTCCTTATTCACTATGGCATTCCAATCAGATTTGTCCAGTGATCTCGGACCCCTCTTCCTGAAAGATCCTATCCAGTGATCTCACATCCCAATTCGTGCTGGTGGGCTATCCATGAGCCGATGTGTTGATCGGTGATGGCCTTGTAAGTTATCTGGTCAAAGAGTTGCTGCATGCGGTCCAGATGCATGACGCGAACCGGTTGGAAAGCGTCATTTGTCCTTCAGACGGTACCTTGTTGTAAGGGTTGTGGCCACGTAGATTGTGGACGCGCTCGTAGCGTCGGCACGGGATTACATGAAATTATAGATTTTATTGGTTGTGTTTTATTGTATTATTAGAATTTTTATATTATTTTTATTTTTATATTATTATTTTTATATTATTATTATTTTTATATAATAATATTATTATTCTGAAATAAGATTAGAACTAGTATGTGATTTGCTTTTTGTTCAAAAAAAAAAAAATTATAATTTTCGTTTGAGCGTTGTGCGATTTTTAATATTTTTGGTTCTTTTTTTTATTTCTGTTTACTTGTGTTTATCGGCGCGGTGGTCCGTATTTATCCGTTTGTGCCTACTAAGGTACGGTTGCCACACAATCCACTGGGCAGCTTTTTTTGAATGCATTCCACATCCGTTAGCCTTTCCAGCAGATTGCCACTTACACGACACATTTTTTATAATTGGAAAAAAATTTTTTAACTTCAAAATAGGTTTATAATTTTTGCCGCTCGCAAATTAATTGCCGCAGCGGTTATCTGTGTTTATTTAATTAAAATATCGCCGCAAAGCACTTTTGCTTCTTTTTTTTTTATATTACTTAATGTTTTGTGCCCGCGAATATGCCGTGTCACACGGTACGTGGACAAATCGCCGCGGAAGGTACTAAGTTATTCACAATTTTTTGCACCCGAGGGGAACGCCAGCTGTAACATAATGTGATAAAAGGATTATTCCCAAGGGTTAAGTTGGGTTGGTTTTTATTTGGAAGGAGCAGCTGAGGTACCGCTCCAACGATCAAAATGTCTCTGTCTTTTACAATATTTCTTAAGTCTAAGTAAGGCTAAGTCTCGTAGCTGCGCTGCTCGCAGGCGGCGGCAGAGAGACGGCTATGTACTTATGTATAAAGTAATATAATAATATACACTAGCACTGTGTGCGGGCTAAGCCAGAACGATCGGTTCGTATTTCGGCCACTTAGGGTTTATGACCGGGGCTTTGGATTATGTAAACACTGCAACAAAGTGTTACAGTGCGCACCCTTTAAGTACTCTCGGTACAGTGGGTATTCAATATATGTGCATACTACATCTCCCTCCTTTTGAAAAATAACGTAATAAAATGAAGTTTTTTTATAATAAAAATTTTTAATTAATACATCTCTTCTTTTTTTTTTTTTTATGTTGTTAAAATCATAGAAAATGAAATTATTAAAAGAATATGTGTATTTATTTATCTATGTATGTGTATCTTTGTATGGCCATACTAAGTGCAATTTATGAAATAAAGATTTTTAATCTATCCTTATGAACTGTTTGTTCCTTATGTTTATTATTTGTTATTACTATGTTATCTCTATAATCTAACTTATGACCTGTCTCGTTTTTTAATAAAACTTTGTCACCTACTGATATATCTATATCCCTTGCTTTATGATCGTATAGTAGTTTATTTCTATTCTTATTTGCTTCTAACATAACTCTAGCTCTTTTATAGGCTACTTCCAATCTATATTTACTCTCCTTAGCATAGTCATCTATATTACATAGTGCTTCTACACTATCTATGCTCTTAAAATGTTTTGGCAAATTACTTGTTTTACCGAATACTAGCTCATATGTATGTGCCATAGAGGGGGTCGTGTTGAAACAGAAGACAAAATATTGAAGCCATACGTCCCAATCAGTCTTATCAACCGATATGTAAGATCGTATGTATTCATTGAAAGTTCTATGACTTCTTTCTATTGTTCCAACTGTCTGGTGGTGGTGTGCTGTGGATGTAATATTTGCAATGTTTAAATATTTGCACAGATCGGCAACTAAATACTTAGTTAAATCACATATTAAAGTGACTGCATACTCATTGCCATTTTCTGATTTTGGCAGTGGACCAATAGTGTACACTATCACTCTGTCGAAAGCATTTATTGGTGTGTCTGTAATTGTTAAAGGGGTCTTTGTGTGTTTAGTTATTTTTGATTTCAGGCATTTTTGACATTTTCTTACGTACTCAGTTATATATATATATATATAGTTATATTAGACATGATTTTCCAGTATTAGTGCCTTTTTAATTTTGCCAAAGTTTTTGATATGCCAGTATGACCTCCTTGAATTGGATCATTATGAAATGTAGACAAAATTGCTTCTTTTTCTTTTAAATTTATTATTTGGGTCACCGGGTTGAGTAGCGCTACTCTTAATGTTTTCAATATTTTATTGCCCATTAATTTAAATTTATCTATTGAAGTATATTCAAAGATATTTTCCCACGGTGCCACTTTGAGTTGGCTGATTTTATGTATACCGGCTTGCATTTCAACCTTTGCAAAAATTGATCTAAATCAATAACTCCATTAGTATATAAATCGCTAACATCATATCTTGCAGTAATTTTTCTGCCTTGTTTAAATAAACATAACATGTTTTTTATCTGCAAGGTCACTACTTTACGTACTTCATCATTGTTTATGACGTCGTATACGTTGGGCTTAGAAGCTTTATTTAAAGATTGCATTGGCAATTCTTGTTCTCGATTTTCCGCGAGGAATTTTTGTCTACTTTGATATCTAGTAGTGACTTTTAATACATTTCTAGTTATATTTTGTAGATCTTTGATGGTTATTCTTGATAACGCATCAGCTACATGATTATCTTTTCCCTTTAAATATTCGACTGTAAAGTCGTATTATTCTAGTTCGAGCCTCATACGTGTCAGTTTAGAACTGGGATTGGTCATTGAGAAAAGGTATATTAAAGGTCTATGGTCTGTTCTTATTAAAAAATGTGTTCCATATATATATGGTCTGAAATGTAATATCGCCCAGTGAATTGCAGCTAATTCCTGCTCAGTAGTACACTTGTTACTTTCACCTTTTGTAAATGCTCTTGATGCGTATGCAATGGGAAGTTGGAGACCATTATGATTTTGAGTTAAAACCGCTCCACATGCTTGCTTACTTGCATCTGTTATTATACAGAATTCTTTAGTGAAATCTGGATATTGTAGCAAGGTAGGTTCCATAAGTTTTGTTTTTAAGTATTGGAAAGCATTTTCACACTCATCCGTCCATTTAAAAGGAACATTCTTTTTACATAATCTTGTTATGTGCCGTGAATAGTCGGCGAAATTGTTTATAAAACGTCTATAATAGTTACAGAATGCTACAAAACGTCTAGCACTGTCCGCGTCGTGCGGAACTGGGTAGTTCATAATGACATCGTATTTCTTGTCATCTGGAAGTATTCCTTTATCAGTGCATTTATGACCTAAAAAAGTCACTTCATGCATAAAAAATGAACATTTTTCTGGATGTAGTTTTAGGTTGAATTTCCTACATTTCTCAAAAACATCTGTTAAGTTTTTAAGCATATGTTTTTCGGAACAACCGATTACTATTAAGTCATCCATATAAAGAAACGCTTGAAAAGGTTCTAGACTAGAAAACGCAATAGTTATCATTCTCTGAAACGAATTAGGAGCTATTTTTAATCCGAAGGGTAATCGCGTGAAGCGATATGAGCCGTTGCTCGTTGAAAAAGACGTTATATCTCTTGAACCTTTTTCTAGTTCAATTTGGTGGAATCCTGAAATTAAGTCGAGACATGAAAAGTATTTTGCTCGACCTAGGTAATGGGAATTTATCAGATAGTAATTTTTTATTAATCTGGCGATAGTCAATTACTAATCGCCATTTCTTTGCATTTTATCCGGGGGATGATTTCTTAGGAACAAGTAACAATGGGCTATTATACTCGGATACTGACGGTTCATCATCTTTTAATCACAATTTCTGTTTATAAAAATTATTTGTGGTTATTGATTCGGTTTCCAATCCGAATATATCGCTATACTGTGTGCATAGGCTAGTAAGCTGAGACTTGAACTGTGGAGGGAAGTTTTTTGACAGTTGTGATATTACGGATTTTTTTCTATTGTCTGGATTTGTGTTGACTACATCGTAGTTCGAAAGTGATTCATATGTTAGATTATCTGTACTCACTACTTGGTCGGTATTTGTTGTGTTTAATAGTCTTATGAAGGCATTATTGGATGTTGTTATTGTATTTGCAACGTAAATACCATGTTGAATTTCCTGATTTGGAATTAATACACTGTCTGCTTTTGAATTAAATTCAACTTTCCGAATAACTTGGGATCTTGCTGGCAGAAGTATTGAATTATTGCCAGAACTATGAGCTATTGGTACTTTAATTGGGAATTTTAAATTATTGGGTCTAATTATAAGCCAATCTTCAGATGGCTTGAAGTCTAATTGGCAGTTGTATTTTTTGATAAAGTCGATGCATCGCATGGAATTGGGAAATGTGAATTTAGGATATGAAAATCGTGTGGAATTATGTAATTGGTGGTCTGTATCTCTATAAAAACAAAACCTTTGGATTTTATTATTTCTTGACTTATGCCTTTTATGTCTATGACGTAATCATTTTGGATGTTTTGGAAATTATCCGAAGTTTCTTTTAGAATGGAAATGTCTGCACCTGTGTCTATTAAAAATATAAGTTCTTTCCCAGTAGCTACATTAAAAAATGAAACGAATATATTTTGGCTGAGATTAATGGTGTGAACTCTCACTTCATTTATTGTTGAATATTTAAAGGGTTTTGGGAGTTTTCCGATGTGTTTTGGTTATTATATTGCGTCATTCTTACATTGCCTTGGTTATTGCTATTGTGGCCTCGGTTCGAGTTACCACTGCCTCTATAGTTTCCTCTATATGGGCCTCGCCCTGTATTGTTATTCTGATAATTGTTGTTATAATTACCGTTGTTGTAGTTATTGTGATTACCACGAAAACTACCTCTATAACTGCCACGTCCGCGATTTGAGCCGCGCTTTGGATAATTCTTATAATATAGGACAGTGTTTGACTGCCCAGTTGCTTCAGTGCAACTATTAACAAATTTGGAAACGGCTTCGTTCATAGTACTGAATGTGCCAGCATGCTGCATGGAATAATTCCTGGCTAGCTCTAAAGATAAACCATCTGATATATATGCACCTTCTAAGGCTTTCGTCATCTGCCCAATTTCTTGTGTGTATTGGTTAGCAGTTTTATTGCGCTGCTGTAGATTCATCAGCTTCGCTGATAATACCTCAACAGTTTCGCATTTGACGTTGCTTCTTAGTCTGGCAATCACCTCAGTAATTGTTGTTTCATTACCGATTAGATTCCTGGCGACACCTTTTAGCTTTGTTTTAATAATGGAAATAGCTAATTCCTCGTGCTCGCCTTTTATTGATTGTATTATTTGTAAAGCATCAATGAAACTTGTTAAATTTTCAGCCTTACCATCAAAAACTGGTATAAGCTTAGATGCTGTATTAATAAAATCAAAATTTGATTGTGCCATTGTGATGGATTTATCTATTTTGTATTCTATGACGCTCGAAGTATCTGAATCTGTAGAATTATTTAGATCAGTGTATACCGCCGGAATAGTAAGATTATTCAAATCTTCATCTTCTATTTTGGGGTTTACTTTGGGAAGCTCTTCTGACTCAGATTCGTTCGTTTCTTTTGATTCCGAGTCAGGTGCAGTGTCAACTGCTATTGGAGTGTTTAGAACGGTTGGTAATGATATTTCTAAACAAAACTTTTGTTTAATAAATATTAAATTAGATCGTAGTCGTATTAAAAGTTTCGATACCTTTGACCAATGATCTTGATTTAATCTTTCCCTATGATCATGTATTAGCATACGCGCTTCATTAAAGCACTCTACTTATATTTCAACGTGCAAAGAACACGGTTAGTGTTCTTTTGAATGGGTCTATTCTGAGTTAGAGACTAGTACGATCTGTCAAAATTATTTTTAATTATTGATAACTCCTCGTACAATTTGTTCCAATTCATGCCTTTAGTTTAGCCATACTTTTGTAAAGAGAATTACGTAATATATTTTAATATTTATTTTCTGTTATTTCATTTTCTTAGATTTCAGGTGTTTACATTTGTGTATAATAATTTTTGTTTTTTCTGGTTTTTTTTATTTTAGATTTTGTCCAGGTCATTTGCTTGACTCTGGAATTTTTTCTTTAAACATTTGTTGTGTAATTTATATAATTTTAGCAATACGCTTGCTAACATTATAACAACGATTATCATTAACAATATTGTAATTGTTTGAAGATCGATTTTTTCGGATTCAATTTTATTAACGACATTTGCCGTGGAATCTACAACTTTTGTGTCTACTAAACCTATTTTAGATGTTATATATATTTTTATTTTTTCAATTTCTATTTCATTTTTCTCTGAGTCATATTTTGTAATGTTACTTAATTTTTCTGGGAAGTAATAGTCAGAATCATTTATTTGATCTGTTTTACTTATGCTATTACTTCTCATTAAATTACAATTTTTTTTTTTAATCTGAGTTTTTATCTAACATCTTTTCCTACCTATTATTTGTACAGCTATACGGGCCATACTTTCAAATTGGGCAAAAGAGGTTCCGCTCAATTTTTCAAAAAATATTATATTATATAAAAAAAAATATGCATCGCAGTGCAATCAAAAAAATTATTCAACGCAGGGCATGGGTTAAAAAAATTTTTCTGTTCAGTTGATTTCCTTTTTTTTTCCACGTCAGCTGGTCGTCGCCGGATTGGCTACGCTGACGTTCCCTCGGTGGCGCAGGAGGTGGCGTATTCCCGCACTCTATTTTCTGCTGCTGCTGTCCGGGGCCTTTTGGACTCAGGCGTTACCGGTGCTGGTGCTGGGATGTGGAATGTTTACGTAGAGTAGCCACTTTAGGAGTGCTACTCTTTTTTTTATTTTTTTCGCAACTCCTCCGCGATTGCCCATTGCTTTCACTCTACTCACTCATATTTTTTTGTCGATTTATTTTTCATGTTCATGATGTCCTTCCATCGCTGTCACGGTCGCCATGTGATAAAAGGATTATACCCAAGGGTTAAGTTTGGTTGGTTTTTATTTGGAAGGAGCAGCTGAGGTGCCGCTCCAACGATCAAAATGTCTCTGTCTTTTACAACATTTCTTAAGTCTAAGTAAGGCTAAGTCTCGTAGCTGCGCTGCTCGCAGGCGGCGGCAGAGAGACGGCTATGTACTTATGTATAAAGGAATATAATAATATACGTTGTTATGCGCTCTCAAGTGGAGGCGCGAGGGGTATGCATATGCTGACCGTTTGTTACGATTATGCTGACACTAGCACTGTGTGCGGGCTAAGCCAGAACGATCGGTTCGTATTTCGGCCACTTAGGTTTTATGACCGGGACTTTGGATTATGTAAACACTGCAACAAAGTGTTACAGTGCGCACCCTTTATGTACTCTCGGTACAGTGGGTATTCAATATATGTGCATACTACAATAAATTTCATCGTTGGTTTGTTTTATATTAAATTTCACACGCACGACGCCATATATTTGATTTTTTCTTTAATTTTGTAATACTTAATTTACTTTACTTAACTTTCTTTCTACGCAGCAACGTTAAAATTAAACAGTAAGCGTTTTCATACGTTACAATGGTTTTATTATTGTAAAGAACAGTCGTCTGGTTGCCTCGGGGGTACAAATCGAAATGAATCTCAATCATAATTTGCATGGCTTGTTGACCGCATAACGCTGGCAGAGCGGTTGCAGCAGTCCGACGCTGACAGCAGCGGTTCTGCCGGTGCCATTTTGCCGTTGACGCTGCTGTGTCTCTGCTGGTCGTCGGGTTGGCTGAGTGGGGTGATGAGGGAAGTCGCGGTGTCTGGTATCCGGGTGGAGAGGCGGTGAAGGGAAGGGGGCTTTTGGCCGGTGTTAACTTATATGTTGGAAGTGGACCTGGAATACCCTTCTGAACGACTGACTCACATAATTATTTACCTTTTTGTCCTGAAAATAATGTTCCCCCAGGAGGAAAACAGGCTAAACTTGAGTAATAAAAGTGGTTACATTATTCATTTAAAACTGCTTCAACTTTGTTTACAGCATGGTTTGATTTTGAGAAATATACATCGGGTTTTATCATTTATACAATCATGTTGTTTAAAACCCTATAATGATTTAAATACGAATCAAAGAAAATTAGCACGAAATGACTTGGAAAAAAATTTTTACAAGTTAATGAATATTGCATTATACGAAAAAACGATGGAAAATGTTGAAAAGCGTCGTAAAGTAGTTTTAGTCAAACCTTATGTGTCAAGCAAAATTTTCCAGGCTTCAGGCAACGTATAGCTAGAACTGATTTCCATAGCGTTGAATTATTTGGTACCGATTTGGCAGCAATTGAATCGACACCATCACAAATATTGTATGATAAGCCAATATACATAGGAGTAGCAGTTTTAGAATTATCAAAGTGGTTAATGTATGAATTTTATTATAATTTTCTATTAGTTATAAGTCCATCTACGAAAATAGTATATGTGGATACAGACTCCTTTATTTTGTCATCAGAAGATGATTTCTATGAGACTATAAAAGCAAATCCTATTCGCTTTTATACCTCAAACTATAAGCTAGAAAATAAATATCAAATAATTCAGGCTAATAATAGAGAACCGGGAAAAATAAAAGATGAGCATGCGGTCTTAAAGCTAAGGCATATTCTTGTGTAGTTGCAAAGGAGAATAATAAGACAGCATCAATTCAAAAAATTAAAGGAGTTCAAAAATCAGTTATTCTTGGATAGCGGAGCTACAAGCCATATGTGCTATAACGAGAGTTTGTTTACAACCCTGAAAAGAACACCGAGACGATTGGATTAGCTGGAGACGGGTTTTTGAAGGCGGAGGGAAAAGGAGTGGTCTTGATAAACACGGATTGATACACCCTTGTACTTAACGACGTACTATTTGTTCCTACGATGAAGGGAAACTTCATGTCCGTAAGTCAAACCGTTTCTAAAGGCAATTTCGTGCTTTTAAAAGAAAGGCATGCAAAGATCATCCAAAACGGTGAGTGTATATTCCAGATAAAGAAAACTGGAAATTTATATACATTCGAGGGAAAGTCCATTCAGTGCTATGCGGCTGCTAATGCCGATGGTAATTTATGGCACATGGTACATGTTCAGCCATTTCCACATAAAACTGAAAGCCGAGTCAATGAAATATTACAACTTATTCATGTATGCGGCCTTTTTAGCACAAGATCCCTGGGTGGAAATCGAAATTTTCTGACGTTTATCGATGACAAGTCACGTCGCATATTTGTTTACTTTCTGAAAGGCAAAGACGAGGTATTCTCTAAGTTCGTAGAGTTTAAGGAACTCGTGGAGAGGCAAACTGGAAAGCTTCTGAAGTGCATTTTAAAGTAAGTTCCAGAAAGAGGGAAAAGAATACCGAATGGTCGGTTATTCTCGAACAGCCAAAGAGTATCGGCTATACGACCCAAGCACAGGACAAGTCATCGAAAAGAGGGACGTACTTTTCGACGAGCGAGCTGATAACCTGGCGAAAGATGCTGGATTCGTATCGTTTGATCTACCACAAGCCAGTTTGAGTTCAGACGGGCAATTGGAGTATGAGAGGGACAACTGCAGCAACAATATAAGCTCAGATGGCAAAGTCAACCCCAGTTTGCAGGAATACGTCAGCTCGGATGACGAAAGCTCATACGAAAAAGAAGAGGAGGACACCGGAGGAGATGAGCACAACGCACAGGATGGAAAACGAGTGGGTCCTGGCAGACCTAAGCTTATTTGCACGGGCAAACTTGGCAAACGCCCGCGAAAGCAGTAAAATGTCTTAAGCGCGCAGCAGTTGGCAAAGAATCCTGTACATCGTTCAAGATCGAAGCACATAGATATCAGGTATCACTTCGTAAGAGATGTTGTTAAGTAGTATCTTTCAACTAAAGAGATGATTGCAGACATATTAACGAAAAACCTTCAAAAACAAAAGCATTGTGAGCTTACCAAGTAGTTAAGTTTATATTGAAATATTAAATGGGGGCTTACATTGGGGAAGGGTATTGAAACTATCATAGCATTGTAATATCTAGCGTATAATTTGTATCGATAGAAATCTCTGCAGTCACAAGAAGTATCGAAAAAAGTTCATTCCTTTTGTATCTACTCAACCAAGCCGGACGACTTTTTCTCTCAAACGGTAATAACTCAACAATAATTATTTTGAATGTATTAAATATAAAAGAACATTTCCCCCTATTTGGAAGGAATCTTTCATCATTCCTTTACACAAGAAAGGGAAAACTTCGGATGCTGGTAATTATAGAGGTATCTCTAAATTATCAGCAATTCCTAAACTCTTTGAGAAAATTATTGTGCCCCATTTGCAACACCAATGTAGATCAATAATATCTCCATATCAACATGGTTTTATGGCTCGACGGTCTACAACTACAAACTTGCTTGAATTGACCTCTTATGTCATTACTGGGTTCCGAAAAAGTCTTCAGACAGATGTCATCTACACTGACTTTAGTAAAGCATTTGACTCTGTAAATCACTCACTTTTAGTTCATAAACTTGACTTAATCGGATTCCCATGCGATCTTCTTAAGTGGGTTGAAAGTTATCTGACTGGTAGAACGCAACGTGTTTTATTTAAAGATGTCTTGTCTGGACCGATTTATGCTTCATCCGGTGTCCCTCAGGGAAGCCATTTAGGTCCGCTATTTTTCACATTATTCATAAATGACCTTCCAATCGCTTTAACAAATTCTTTTATTTTAATGTACGCAGATGATGTGAAACTTTGTATTCAATATAATGATGCGTGCTACCAGAGAAAACTACAATCTGACCTTAACAACTTTCAATTTTGGTGCTCTGCAAACTTACTAAATCTTAACGGCTCTAAGTGTAAAGTAATGACCTTCAGTCGCTCTAAGCCGTTAATATCCACTTATACGCTTTGTGGTGTAACCCTAAATAGAATTAAGCTAGTAGACGACTTAGGTGTCCTATTGGATGCCAAACTTACATTTTCCGACCACATTTTTTCCATGGTTAATAAAGCCAGAGGTGTGTTAGGTTTTATAAAAAGATGGTCGAAAGAATTTAATGACCCTTACGTAACCAAAACTTTATTTGTCTCTCTCGTTCGTCCGATCTTAGAGTATGGATCTTACGTCTGGAACCCCCAGTACGCGGTCCACCAAGACCGTATAGAATCAATTCAAAAAAGCTTTCTCTTATTTGCTCTTCGTGGCCAAAATTGGGATGCAAACTTACATCTTCCCTCCTATAAAAGCAGACTATTACTAATAAACTTACCTACCCTTGCTAACCGTAGGACAATGCTTGGCGTTGTTTTTATTAACAATCTTATTAGTGGGGACATTGATAGTCAAGCCCTAATAGGTCGCTTAAACATCAATGTGCCCGCTAGACCCACTAGAAACTATATTCCCTTATCCTTGAGACATTGCAGCTCGAACTTTGCCCTTCATGAACCATTTAGGGTATTATGTTCGAGTTACAATACCCTCTACAACATTATATCCAATACTTCTCCTACTAACATAAAAATCGTCTTACTAAACCACTTAGCTCATATTTAATTAATTTATTTATTTAATATTCCACTCGGTACTATCCCCGTGTTCCGAGCCGTACGATAGACGGCAGCGCCCCTCGGTCGGTTGGGCGGGAGGTGGGTTGCACGTTAAGCAACGGGAGTCGCGAAAAAAAAAGAAAAAAAAAAACGCTCTCTTGTATTTTCTTTTTCGATGAATGGTTATACTGGCTAACAAAATATTTTATGTTATGAATCCACCTATAATTTCCCTGCTTACTAAACATTTTCCACATGCGATTTTTTAATGTTCGAATAAACCGCTCGCATATGGAAGCCTTAAGATGTGTGAATGTGTGATAATGATTTTATTAAATGTATCCATTAATGTTTTAAATGTTGAATTAAAGAATTATTTTCCTTGATCTGACTGAATATTCTTAGGTTTACTTTTACTCGACTTAAGTACAGTTCTCATTGCTTCGGTAACATCCAGTGCGGAATTTGTCTTCACAGCTTCACCGTATGCATACTTTGAGAATGGGCCAATAACAGTCAATAAAATATCTATACCCTCTATTTCCTTTCCTAAAGGGTATCATTTCAACTAAATCAATTTGTTGTATCGTTGATTCCCTTCTGAACAAATTTACGACGCAAAAAGTTTTTGCTTGCCGGTTTGTGAATTTCATAAACAACTTGTTGTTTACTCATTTTAAGACGTTGATTATTTTATTTTGCTTTATTTTTATTTGATAGTGACATTTGCTTAGTTAATAAGGACTGCTTATATACAAGTACATCTCTTTTTAATTCTTCACGCATCTTTTTAGAAATTTCAAAACATAATCGAGTTAAATCTATTTGCACATTTTTATCGAAAGTGCCCTATAAGTCATCTAGCTGAATATCATACTTTTGCAATGAAATTGAAATTGTCGAAATATTGAATTCAAACATAAGAAAGTTGTAAGAAATATACCAAACTCAATTTTGGTGCCATACTGGTTATCCGATTACCTAAATCTAAAATTACATTTCATAGACGATATGCATGGGTTATCTAAAATTGTGTCAGGCATCAAGAAGTCATACTGGTCCAGTTTCAACTGAATATATTCCTTATAGGTGAGGAGTTGCATCTATTCGTCTTTACCAAATCCAACCAAATTACTTTTACTTTTCTGCATCCAAATTATGGGGAATTCATGCATTCATGCCAGCAGGATCGGTGATCCCAAATTTCTTTCATTTCAAACCGCCATTCATCATAAAAGAATTGGATAATGAAACTCTTAAGCAGCAACACTTAAGCCAGCAAATATAAATGGAAGAAATTCTCTCACCACTCAATAAGTATTGTTCAATTATTGTTCTTGGTGATATTAAAAAAAAATTTTTATCAAAGTATTTTTCAGCGAACATAATCGAGTTAGACATCGGAAGAAGCGTGCTACCCAATTTTTTCACCAATTTTAAAATCCATAAGACAAAAATTCCTCTACTGTGTTCCCTAAATAATTTGTTTAAGCTATTTGTAATCTTGGAAAACTCAAATTATGAAGTATATGGCAATACTATAACATATGTTTAAGCTTCAGTAATAAATAAATAGTTGAACCTACAAGTTGTCTTATACAATGGAGTCCTTCAAAAGCGGATACACACAACTGTTTTATTGTAATTATTGTGGATCTGATACTCATTTTGAGAAGAACTGCGCTAAAAAACGCGATCATGAAAAACATAAATAAATCTAATGTAATTTAAGGCTAACATATAAAGAAAAAATTTGGAATGAAATAAAATATAATATATATATGGATAAAATGTTTACGCAGTTTATGCATCCCTTTACAATGTTGATTTGCAGTCCATCAGGATCAGGAAAAACAACATTTTTAGAAAATTTAATAAACAAGAAGAATGATTTGCTTAATACTTCAATAATTCGAATTTTTGATGGTATAGAGAGGAGAGTGCTAACCAAATTTTAATAATGTTGAGTACTATAAAGGTGTTCCTCATGTAATTGAAAACGAAACTAATGAACCCATTCTTTTAATATTGGATGACTTATTGATGGGGGCTTTTAATTAAAATGTATGTGAGCTCTTCACAAAAGAATTACATCATAAGAATTTTTATGTAATAGTTGTAACTTAACATATACTCCATAAGTCTTCGCATATCCATATATTTCATTAAACACAAAATATATTGTGATGTTTAAAAACCCTCGAGATAAACGACAATTTCAATGTTTAGGAAGACAAATTTATCGTGAAAATCCAACTGAGTTATTTAGAATATATAAGGAAGTAACGGAACAACCACACGGATATTTACTTATTGATCTTTCTCAAGGAATCAACGATCTTTTAAGATTTAGAACGGATATTTTTAATTCCGAGTACACCGTGTGCTTTTCAGACGAAAATTGTTTACAAAAACAATCTAATTTATTTTATGTGCTCAAAAAGGCCAACAATAAACTTCGAAGCGAATTATAAGTAATAGTGATAGTGACCTCGTAAAAACATTATTAGAGATTGTATTAAACACATTACAAGGCAATCATAAAGTTACAAAATCACATCTAAATGCTCTTAAAAAGTATAAAAATGCATGAAAGCTCTAAGAAAAAAGTTCTTATTCAGAAGGGTGGTTTCCTACCTATTCTAATAAGTTCATGGCTTTCCGGAATTTTTGAAAAAATTTTAAAACATGAATAAAAATATACATAGCCTAGGCAATGTAATTTTAAAGCTTAATGATCAACAACGTAAATTAAACCTTAAGAAATATAAAATAGATTCAAATCCATTTCGAAATCTTAAATATGTGTCTGGCCGTGAAAAGTTAGTAAGACCGGTTCGTACTAAAATCAAATAGGAAAAAACAAAATTAATTGGATTTCTTATCAATAGTGCTTAATTTAAATAATAAAAATGGGGAATTTAGATAAAATGTGTATCCCATTGCTCAGGAATGATTCAATGAATGTATTTCCTGATAACGCAAAGTGTGCATTCACAAATATTGTAAATATCCCACAATACATGAACGATGATTGGGAAGTTGGTATTATAGACATGTATCTTAATAATTATATTAATCAAACATACAATAAAAAAATACCTGAAGAAACTGAATTTGTTAGCTTGGTAAATGCTGAAACGTTTAGATATAAAAATGTAAGCGTTGATTCAAAAACACCGGGAAATGGGTTAATTTTTATTTATAACGACATAATTAAACTTTGTACTTTGCCCAGTGCAGACGTGTTTTTTTCAGGCTCTTACTGTGTGTTCGTAAGCGTAGTAACAAAAGTTAAAAAATATTAAAATAAAAGCGAAGGGACGCTGGCAGCGATGCCAAATAGCAAGGGTTTTGATTCCCTGCAAACTTAACATCTAAACCACAAAAAAAAACAAGAGGAAACGCTATAGTCGAGTGCCGCGACTATAAGATACCCGTTACCGTTTTACAAAATTTTAAAATATTATTTTGCTAGTGGAAATTCACAAGGCGGAACCTATTGTCAGAGGAAGTTTGTTGAGTATGCTTATAGTGACGTCACTGCCCATGTGAGGCCTTATAACCTTAATTTCTTTATAAATAGCGAAATAATGTTCCGATTTGAAAAATCTTTGGCAAATCGATAGATATTAACAGAAATAAGTTATACAAAGTCAATCGAAGGCATTCATAATAATAGTATAGACGCCACAGTTTTCCGCGGTTTGTGGGCGTTAGAGTGGGCGTGGCCAGATGCAACTTCGTGGAAAGTTGCAAAAGCTTCTCTTAAATACGTATTCTGAATCAAGGTTTTGTAGCTTTTATAGTTTTTGAGGTTTTTGCATTTTTAGTTTTTCGGGTTTTGTGGGCGTTAGAGTGGGCGTTGCTTGATCGGAAAAAACAATTCGCATTGGGAGCATCATTGAAACCTACTTGCTTAATCCGAACTTTCTATCTCTTATAGTTACCGAGATATTAGCTTTTCTAGAAAATCCGAAAACCGTCTATTGAGCCTTGTGGGCGTATTCATCTTTCTAACTGCAATAGTTCCTGAGATTTCAGCAATTTTAGTTTATTGCGATTTGTGGGCGTTAGAGTGGGCGTGGCAGGATGCTGTAATAAACTTGCGCTGTCCCGGGACCTCAAGAATCTTCATGCCTAATATCAACTTTGTATCTGCTATAGTTCCTGAGATCTCAGCGTTCATACGGACGGACGGACGGACGGACGGACGGACGGACGGACGGACGGACGGACGGACGGACGGACGGACGGACAGACGGACATGGCTTAATCGACTTCGCTTTTGACCCTGATCAAGAATATATATACTTTATAGGGTCGCAAACGCTTCCTTCTATCTGTTACATACTTTTCAACGAATCTAGTATACCCTTTTAGTCTACGAGTAACGGGTATAAAAAATAATAACAATAAGGAAAACTGAACAAATGCCAGCAACCAAGCCAATAACTTGTGCACCCGGAAAACAAACGACTCAAAGCTGCGAAAGACAACAATAGCAACAAGACGAGCGCCGACTCTCTGTTGCTTAAAACAAGGCGTACTTTTCGTATGTCTCTCCGTAACCAAAAAGTAGTGCAATGTCTTTGACCGCAACCGAAGACGTCCGCTCTCTGTCGCACCGACTCCTAAACCCAAGCAGCGTTGCCGTTACTCAGTCTTGGAGCTCACAATGCCCTTCCCCCCTCTCCCCGATCGATGCACTGCCGGCGGTTTGGGCAATCTCGGTAACTACCGTTTCTGCAAGTACATCAACAACTGCGTCTACGATGTCGTCGGCTCTCCAGCCAATTCTCTCATCGCAAGCTGAACCAACAACAACCACAGCTACTGCCATTACTTCAGTTAAAAAGGCAACAAAAACTACGTCAACTAACCAAAACCAAAACAAAACTCATTAAGCGGGTTTGGCCATACAGACCGGACTTGATCGGTACATTTATATTAAGCGTAAGCTCAGCCCGCAGAATAACGCCGTATGTAACAAGTCAAAAATAATCCGTGTCCAAACTGAAAATAAAATACCCGGGAATTCGAACAGCAATAGATTTTCGCTCCTAGCAGTAAATGAACCAGAACGGGCTCAGGAGACCCAACCGAAACCTAAGCACCCACCAAATTACGAACGCCCTGGTAAACAAAATTGTTGCGCTGACTGGGGACGGAAACTTTCATGTACTACACGTGCCAACTTAAAAGCAGCAAGGGCTTGCAAGTGGTTATAAAAGGTATAGAGCCAGACGTAACCGCCAAGGAAGTTATTGATGCTCTTAAGGTTAAAGGGTTCTCTGCAAAAAACGTTATTAATATCGTGAACAGAAAAAAAAGAGCCGCAACCACTCTTCAGGGTCGAGCTCGAGCCAGACAGCAAAGTCCTGAGGAAAAATGAAGTGCATCCCATTTATAATCTGAAATACTTATTGCACCGAAGAATTACCGTGGAAGAGCCACTTAAAAGAAACGACCCAGTGCAATGCACAAATTGTCAGGAGTATAGACATACCAGGGCCTACTGTTCACTTTGAACAGTCTATGTAGCTTGTGGAGACTTCCAAAACTCGGCCAACTGCCCTGCCAACAAAGAAGACCCCAAAACAAAAAAATGCGTCAACTGTCAAGGTAACCACACGGCAAACTACAGAGGCTGCCCGATCTACAAGGAGATAAAGGACCGAATGCGTAAAGTGACAGCAACGCGTCATCAGAATACCCTAAATGTGTACAATTACCCGCGTACGACGCCGGAAGTTTCGTCCGACACGGCTGCTAGATCCTCACTGGGTCAACTAAATACCCAGAAGGGCTGCTCATACGCCGATGCCCTTCGATCAGGGACGGAAAACCCACTCCAGCCTAATCTAGGAAACGCTCAACAAACCTAACTTCAGTCGCAAGGCACTCTGGAATCTATGATGATCACCATGCAACAAAGAATGATGGAATTCATGTCATTCATGAAAACGACCATTCAAACACTAGTTCATAATCAGAACATGGTGCTACAGCTACTTGTAGCTAAGATGTCCAAATAACAGATGGCAAATCTACGAATAACGATGTGGGACGCCAATGGCGTTTCACGGCAAAACCATGAAGTAAAAAAGTTTCTGAATGATAATCGTATCGACATTACGCTACTGGCAGAGACGCACCTCACAAACAAATACAACTTCCAATAAGAGGATACACTCTCTACCGCACAGATCATCCAGATGGTAAAGCCCACTGCGGAGCCGGCATCTTAATCAAGGAACGTATCAGGCACCACTTTCACCGAAGATTTGCAACTAATTATTTGAAAGCCACGTCTATCCAAGTGCAGTCAGGCAACGGACACCTCACCATAGCAGCTGTCTACTGCCCACCTCGCTTTACAATTTCTGAAGGACAATTCATGGACTTCTATAACCTGCTTGGGGATCGTTTTATAGCCGCAGGGGACTATAATACCAAACAAAAGCACTGGGGATCACGCCTTGTGACTCCCAAAGGAAGGCAATTATACAATGCAATCATAAAACCGAACAACAAATTAGACTACGTTTCCCCTGGCAGCCCCACATACTGGCCAACAGACCCCCGGAAAGTCTCAGACCTAATAGACTTTGCGGTGACAAAAAATATTCCACGCAATTTAATAAGCGCCAGAGCACTTTCGGACCTGTCGTCAGACCATTCTCCAGTGCAAATAACTCTCCTTCAAAGCACAAAAATTACAGATGACCCCCACGGGTTGACGTCGCACAGAACCAACTGGTTAAAACACAAAAAGTATGTAAGCTCACACATCAAATTAAACCCTCAATTTAACCTCGCAGCTGACATCGACGGCTCTACCGATGCTCTTGAAGAAGTATTCGTGAATTAAACGGCTAGTCCTAGAAAAGAGGAGCCTTCGACGGGCCTGGCAAACAAACAGATCGCAGTCATCAAAACAACGTCTTATTAAAGCCACTCGCTTACTAAATCAAGCTCTAAAGCAAGAAGCAGGAAAGGCACAATTGCGGTATATTAAAAAACTTTCGCCAACCAGTACAAAACATCCTCTGTGGAGGGCTCATCTAAATCTGAGCTCCCCTATCGAAACAGTCACGGCGATAAGAAATTCATCTGTCAGCTGGGTACACAGCGACGCGGATAGAGCCGAAACTTTTGCTTTACATCTCAGAAACGTCTTCCAGCCGAACCCTGCCACTGGTTCATTTGTACTACCACAAATCGAATCTGAATCTATTTCCTTGCCATCATTGTTTCAGCCGAAGGAGATCGCGAAAGTCATTGGGGAACTGAAACAGAAAAAGGCCCCTGGCGGTGACCAAATAACCCCAAAAATGATAACCGAACTTCCAAACTCTGCCGTTGAGGTTATTTGTAAGCTCTTCAATGGGATCATGACACTCGGCTACTGTCCAAAAAAATGGAAAAAATCTATTGTCAATATGATACCGAAGCCCGGAAAAGACCGTACAATTTCGTCATCCTAGAGACCAATCAGTCTATTATCGTGTTTGTCTAAGTTGTTCGAAAAATGTCTTCTAACCCGCATAATACCATATCTAGAAGCACACAATGTTATCCCTGCTCATCAATTTGGCTTCCGTCAAAACCATGGAACAATTGAACAAGTAAACAGAATAACATCAGAAATTCGCTCAGCCTTTGAGCATAGGCAATACTGCAGCGCAATAATCCTCGATGTATGTCAAGCCTTTGATCGAGTATGGCTAGATTGTCTCATGCACAAAATTAAAACACACTTGCCTGGATTCAACAGAACCTTCGCAGTAAGGTGCAACACAGCAACATCCGGAGACTACATTATCAAAGCTGGAGTCCCGCAAGGAAGCGCGATAGGGCCTACTCTGTTCCTCCTATAAGCATCGGATATTCCCACGAATGAGCAGCTAACAACATCTACGTTTGCTGACGACACTGCAATTGCTGGCTCGGGGTGACCAGGCAGAGCCACCACACAGCTAGCAAATCACCTCCTTGTAGTAGAGAGGTGGCTATCTGATTGGCGGATTAAAATAAATGAACAAAAATGTAAACACTAAACGTTTACCCTCAACCGGCAAACTTGCCCTCCACTATCATTGAATAACACGCAGATTCCCCAAGTTAACGATGTAACGTACCTCGGCGTCCACCTTGACAGACGACTATCCTTGAGAAGACACATCCAATGCAAAAAAGAACACCTAAAACTGAAAGCCAACAGCCTCCACTGGATTCTTAATGCACGTTTACCCCTCCGTCTGGAATACAAGGTCTTGCTCTACAACTCTACCCTAAAGCCCATCTGGACATATGGCTCCCAGATATGGGGGAACGCCAGCAGAACGAATAAAGACATTATACAGCACGTCCAGTCAAAAACCCTCCGAATTATCACTGGGGCACCATGGTATATTCGCAATCTAAACATCCATCCACAAAAAGCGGCCTACAATGAAAAACTCTCTATGCACCCCAATCGCCTCGCAAGAAGCCTGGTTCCCAGCCGATCCCGTCTACAAAGCAACGACCTGCACAGCCAGCAATAACTTTCGGGCCCCCTATAGCACAATATCAGTCATATGACAGTTAGTTAAAGTAATTAGGTTTAAGATTTAATACACTTATTGTTAGTCTCCAAAGGAAGAAGATTCAATAAAATAAATAGCAAAGAAAAAAAAAAAAAAAAAGTAGGCTGTAAAAACTTCGATGTCTTCGAGTAATGTATTATAATGGAAAAGAAAAAATATTCAATTTAAAAATATTTAATATTATCCTTTAGATATATGGTTTCCAAATGGAATCTCAATACTAATCACTGATTCAAACGGATATAAGGTTCCATTTGAAACGTCAACAACACCGATTTTTGTTGCTCTGCACTTCAGAAGAAGAATAACGTTCTAAAGGCTATAAATAATACAGTTTTAAAAATTATTTGCTCATAATAAAAACAGTCATCATCGCGAAATCTTAAAATGAATATTATTTAAACCAATGTGGTGGCGGTTTAAGCAATATTGGAAGTCTTTATGCATCACCAGGAATAGTTCAACAAGTACGACGAATCGGGAACTTTTTAGCGGTCTTTATAATTATATCAAACCACTTTTTCTTTCGGGTATAACTGCTATAAAAAGTCAGTCTGCTGCTACTGGAAAGGCTGTAATCAATGAAATCGGGAGAAAACCCTTAAGAAATATCCTACAAGAACAGAGTAAAATTGCTTTGAAATCTTTATCTGATAAAGCGGAGATGGAAAAAAAAAGCGAGGCACAAGAAAAAAAACGACATCATTTAGCATCCAAGCAACAGCGTAAACATACCAAACCGCCTCATAAAAGAAAAAGAACTATAAGAAAATTAAATATTAGCGAAATTTTTTCTAAGACAAAATGAGTAACCATTTCGAATGTATGAAGAGTGAACTGGATTTGTTTGCTCCACACCCAACTCAAAGTTCCATTATAAAAACTTAAGAAGTTTCATATAACCCAATTGCTTTTTCAAATGGAGCATCATCAATCGAATTTGTTTGCCTAGTAAATGGTGAAACATATCCTGACTTATCAAGTGTTTATTTACGTCTTGTTGTGCAACTTAGAAAAGGTGTTAGCACCGGCATTGAAGGAAACGATGTCGGTGTAGTGAACAATATCTTACACTCTATATTTATATGTTCTTCAGTTCATTAAAATAATCTATTAGTATCAGAGTGATGATGGGAGTGATGAAAGTCACTTAGCCTCCCAAGGGTATATCCTATATTTTGGACGACTAACGGCAGGCGAATATGTTTATCTAGATACCAATCTTAAGCTTAAAAATTTATTTCAAAATAG
>NW_024573117.1:0-15970 GCF_018153835.1 Drosophila eugracilis | reverse complement strand
AGAAGTTTCCCTCAGGATAGCTAGTGCATTTAATATTATTATATAAAATAATCTTATCTGATACAAAAACAGATAGTTAGAGGCCTTAGGTCAGAAACGATCTTAACCTATTCTCAAACTTTAAATGATAGAGTATATAACTTTATGATATGAAGTTTAAGATTATATGTGTCCATAATGATGGCCACTTTTGGTAAACAGAACTGTGCTGTGGATGAACCAAATGACATACAATGTTACCAGTTTTAGATTAACAACTCATGCAGATACCATGAAGGCGTTGGTTGCTTAAAACAGCAGGACGAGGTGATCATGGAAGTCAACGAAATCCGCTAAGGAGTATGTAGCAACTCTCTCTTCTGCCAAGAGCAACTAGCCCTTAAAATGGATGTGCTTAAGTTGTATACACTATACATTACCACTAAAGTAGATGATTATATTACTTGTAATATAAGTTATTTAAAACTTAGTGAGTAAGTACAATGGTATGCAGTAGAAGTGTTTGGCATAAACCTGCATGGAACTGCCATTGGTACGAATCTTGGTAGTAGTAGCAAATAATCGAATGAGACCTTGGAGACTGAAGTGGAGAAGGAGTTTCGTGTGAACAGTGGTTGATCACGGTTAGTCGGTCCCTAAGTTCAAGGCGAAGCCGGGAATTTTCAAGTAGAAACTGGCTCAAATAGCTGAAATATTATACTTAGATGTTTGAACGAAAGGGGCCAGTTTCAATTCCATAACCTATTGTAGTATCCATTTGTTATTAAATATAGGCTCACTCGATATCATCCTGTAACAAGAACGACCATAAAGAAGCCGTCGAGAGGAGATATCGGAAGAGTTTTCTTTTCTGTTTTTATAGCCATGCACTAATGGAAGTCTTTATGAGAGATGGTAGATGGGCTAGAAAAATGACATATACTGTTGTGTCGATATTTTCTCCTCGGATGTGAAAATTTATGGTGAGGACGCAAACTTCTCAACAGGCCGTACCAATATGTCTGCCAGCTGGTCTCCAAGGTGAAGAGTCTCTGATCGATAGAATATTGATAAGGAAGTCGGCAAATTGAGTCAGCCAACTTCGGATAAGTTGGCTCTACTGAAGGTTGAATGATCGGGCTTGATTGGGAAACAATAACATGGTTATGTGCTCGTTCTGGGTAAATAGAGTTTCTATCATTTGTAAAGTGGTTACTTGTTCCCAATTGGTTTTAATTACAGCAATAATTGGAACTTTCTTATAAAATTTTTCAGAATACTAGTTGGTTAAACCAATTAGTTCTTATTAATTCTGATTATCAGTGCTCAATCAGACTAGAACTGGCACGGACTTAGAATCCGACTGTCTAATTAAAACAAGCATTGTGATAGCTAGCGAATTATTGACACAATGTATTCTGCCAGTGCTCTGAATGTCAAAGTAGAAATTCAAGTGACGCGGGTCTTGGATAACTATGACTCTTAAGTAGCCAAATGCCTCGTCATCATTAGTGACACATGAATGGATTAACGAGATTCCCCTGTATCCCTATCTACTATCTGGCGAAACCCACAGCCAAGGGAACAGGCTTGGAATAGTGTGAGAAAGAAGACCCTTTGCAAACGTGACTCTAATCTGGCAGTGTAAGAGACATAAGAGTGAATAAATGGGTGTGGACATCAGTTTGGTATCGCCAATGAAAAATACACCACTACTCTTATTGTTTCTATACTCCAGATGTAAATGGAACGATTCTTATCATTTCCTATGCATATACGGATATATTTTATTATGTCTCTTATGGTATTGGGTTTTGATGTAAACTGCGATCAAGTATCACGAGTTTGTTATATAATTGCCAAACAAATTCTTTAATAAAACAGTGCATTTATGTATTTTTTGATTTGAGGGTGGTATAACTCCAAATTACTCAGGTACAGTCAATTCAAGGACTTGTTGCCAGGTAGGAGTTTGACTGGGTAGTACATCTCTCAAATAGCCAACAGGTGTCCCAGGAGGCCGGCTCAGTGGACAGAAACCACACATAGAGCAAGGGCAAATGCTGACTTGATCTCGGTGTTCGTTTTACACAGGGACAGCAAAAGGCTCGGCCTATCGATCCTTTGGTTTAAAGTTTTTAACAAGTGTCAGAAAAGTTACCATGGATAACTGGCTTATAGCAGCCAAGCGTTCCATAGCGACGTCGCTTTTGAATCCTTCGATGTCAAATCTTTATCATTGTGAAGCAAATTCACCAAGCGTTGGATTGTTCTGCCCTTCACGGGAACTGGCGTGAGCTGGGTTTGGACCATCGTGAGACAGGTTAGTTTTACCTATACTAATAAAACGTTGTGCGACAGCATTCACCGTATTACGAGAGGAACCGCAGGTACGGACCAATAGCACAACTCTTATTTCAACGAACAGTGGTATGACGCTACGTCCGTTGGATTATACCTGAACGCCTCTAAGGTCATCCTCCGTGCTGGACACAATGATAAATAAAGGGCAATTTGCATTATATGGCTTCTCATGTTAAAGTTTATAATTTACTTTTATAAACACGATGATGGATGCGATGCCAGTAATTTGTAACATGGTAAATTGGGAGGATCTTCGATCACCTGATGCCCATAATTACATATAAAAACATTAATAAACAATACAACGCTAGAATCAATTGTAAACGACTTTTTGTAACAGGCAGTGTTACGAAGTGGTTGAGCTAGCTGCCATACTACGATCCAACTCGAAGCTATCCTTTGTGATGATTCCGATGAGATGAGTATGGATGGATGGATTTCTATCTTATCATCTATTTAAAATATATGTATATATTGACATTAGCATTTATAATATTGTTATATTTTAATATATATTAATGCTAACAAAATGTTTATGTATATATAGATGTAGAAAAGACATAAAAGTAAGGTATTTTGATATATTGCCTTTTAATTATTAAGATAATAAAGAATATTTTTTAAAGTATATATAATTTTATAAGAACCAGCTTCTGGGCTACAATGATGGGAGTCTATAAGTAACCAATAGTTCCCATTTTTGATGAAGGTATCGAAATGAAGGTTCATTATCTAGCAAAGTGATGTATATAGAGAGATGTAAAAAAGAAAATGAACAAGTACAAGTCTCATAAAGAGACTAAGTTGGTGAGTATTATGGGAGTCTATGTATATCCAATAGTCCTCGCTATAATGGTAGCCAAATGAAACGTCATCTTATTGACATAACGCCGTAATAAAATACTACATAAATAAAAGAAATTATACAAAATACCAAGTCTCATAAAGAGACTAAGGTTAATAATAGAGAATCTATAGGTGCCCAATAGTCCCCATAATGGTAAGCCAAATGAAACAATCATCTTATTAGTGACATAATAATAAAAACACTTCTATATAAATAAAGAAATTATACAAGTACAAGTCTCGCTTAAAAGAGACTAAGTTAATAATATGGGAGTCTATAGGTGTCCAATAGTCCCCATAATGGTAGCCAAATGAAACGTCATCTTATTAGTGACGCCGTAATAAACTTCTACATAAATAAAGAAATTATACAAGTTCAAGTCTCATAAAGAGACTAAGTTAATAATATGGGAGTCTATAGGTGTCCAATAGTCCCCATAATGGTAGCCAAATGAAACGTCATCTTATTAGTGACGCCGTAATAAAAGCACTTCTATATAAATAAAAGAAATTATACAAGTACAAGTCTCATAAAGAGACTAAGTTAATAATAATGGGAGTCTATAGGTGTCCAATAGTCCCCATAATGGTAGCCAACTGAAACGTCATTTTATTAGTGACGCCAATAAGTAAAAGCACTTCTATAAAAAGAAAATTATACAAGTACCAAGGCTCATAAAAGAGGCTAGAAAGTTAATAATATGGGAATCTAGAAGTGTCAATAGTCCCCATAATGGTAGCAAATGAAACGTCATCTTATTCTAGGCCATATAATAAAAGCACTTCTATGTAAAAAAGGAGTTATGCAGTACAAGTCTCAACAAAGAGACTAAGTTAATAATATAGAATCTGTGAGTGTCCTAAGGTCCCTGATAGTGCAGCCAACTGAAACATCATTTTATTAAGGCCTATATGTAAAAACATTTCTATATAAAGAAGAAATTATACAAGTACAAGTCTCATAAAGGGCTAAGTTAATAATATGGGAATCTATAGGTGTCAATAGTCCCATAATGGTAACAAATGAAACGTCATATTATTAGTGACCATAATGGCAAAACTTCATAAAAAAGAAAGAAATTATACAAAATTTTCAATTCGTATCATAAAGTAACATTATCTTAATACTGATATCTATAAAATTCTTAAATAACGATGGATTGACAGTACCAACTAATAAATGAATGAATTATTAAGAAGGTTTCACACATGTGCTGTGTTACCTATAATTATTATATATTATATATATAATACATATATATAAGAAAAACCTATACAATATTTCTATGTATATAGGAAAATAACATATAAACATAAGGCAGGGCGGTGGTGCCGTCCAAAACTTATATTATCCCAATAATACAGATATTTAACATGCTCATATAAATATATAATAATTTATATATTGATATGACTTATATATATACAATATTTATAGCAAACTAATAGAAAATATATGTCTATATTATATATTGTTAGAAGTGGTTATGATAAATAGACTATTGACCAAAATTTATGTTATGTCAAAAAATATTAAAAATTATATATAATACATATAAATATAATGATTTATATATATTGATACATAACTTATAAACCATACAATACTTATATGGAAATAGCTAAAAAATATACCATTATATGGAAAAATGAAAAATCCACTTAATAACAGTGAGAACCCTTATTACTGAAAAATGACATTTTCTGAAGTGTGTCCAAAAACAAACCAGAGGAGGCAGTGGTTTGCCGGCTGGATATATTGACCAAAACTTATATTATGTCAATAATAAAAAGAAATTATGTATTATATATAAAAAGAAAGTTATATATGATATAACTTATAAATACAACCTGTTATATGAAATAATAAGAAAATAAAATAATCTATATAAATATATGGAAAATATAGAAAAATCAATAATATGATGAAACCTTAGTATGAAAAATGACGTTTTTACTGAAGTACGTATACCAAAAACATATATAGGTAAGCGGTAGTTTCCGACCAGATATATTGACCAAAACTTATGTTAAGTCAATAATAATAAGAAATTATGTATTATACATATAAATATAATAAGTTATATATTGATATAACTTATAAATACAATATTTATATGAAATAATATAAAAAAAAATATATATATTATATGGAAAAAAATAGAAAAATCCATAATATGATGAAACTAGTATGAAAAATGACGTTTTCACTGAAGGCGTGTCAAAACATATATGGGTAGGCAGTGGTTTGCCGACCAGATATATTGACCAAAACTTATGTTAAGTCAATAATAATAAGAAATTATGTTATTATACATATAAATATAATAAGTTATATATTGATATAACTTATAAATACAATATTTATATGAAATAATATAAAAAATATATATATTATATAGGAAAAATAGAAAAAATCCATAATATGATGAAACATTAGTATGAAAAATGACGATTTTCTACTGAAGCGTGTCCAAAAACATATATAGGTAGGCGGTGGTTGCCAACCAGATATATTGACCAAAACTATGTTATGTCAATTATAATAAGAAATTATGTATTATACATATAAATATAAAAGTTATATATTAAGTATAACTTATAAATACAATATTATATGAAATAATATAAAAAAAATATATATTATATGGAAAAAATAGAAAAATCCATAATATGATGAAACCTTAGTATGAAAAATGACGTTTTCACTGAAGGCGTGTCAAAAACATATATAGGTAGGCAGTGGTTGCCGACCAGATATAATCGACCAAAACTTATATTATATCAATTATAATAATAAGAAATTATGTATTATACATATAAATATAATAAGTTATATATTGATGTAACTTATAAATACAAATATTTATATGAAATAATATAAAAATATAATTATATTATATGGAAAAAATGAAAAATCCATAATATGATGAAACCTTAGTATGAAAAATGACGTTTTCACTGAAGGCGTGTCAAAAACATATATATAGGTAGGCAGTGGTTATAGCGACCAGATATAATGACCAAAACTTATGTTATAGCATGTCAATAATAAAAGTGAATATATATATAAATCTAATAATTATATTAATGGCTTATAGGTTTTCAATATGTATATGAGACACTATTAAAACTTTCTTTATAATATAAGAAGTATATACATCTTAGGTGCAAAAGAATGAAAATACATTTTCAGGACCAGCGCATGTCCAAAACTACTATAAATGTGGTCAGTTGTTAATACATCAATATTGAAATCAAAATTTATTATATATATAAATTTTTGTCAATATTATAAAAAGAAATTTATAATAATAATATTATCCATATAAATTTGTTACAATTTTCTCTTAGAATGTGAACTGGCTATGATTAGCTTGTGCCGCCTTAGATAATATCTTGTTAGAGCAAGGCCAAGGTGTTATATATTTATATAACTACAATTCGTTTCAATTATTATCGTTAATTTTCAAGCAGAAGGTGGTATATGCAACTTGATTGGTACTACTGCCATATATTACCCACAACAATTTAGGATCATAGAATATCGTTTCGGTGATATGTGTTCAGCGAGATCAAAAGGTTGTAAAAACTATATTTTTATAAGTGCGTTTATATTGTATATATTACTCGAAGTTTATATGAAAAGATAAATTTTAATTTATCATCAAATGCAAATAGTTAATTCAGCCTTCCTGTTTATTATTAAACAAAAATTAAACATATTATGTATAGATGCAATAATATGTATTATGTATTGAAATAAAATGATATTTTAGAATGAAATTATATGTATATATGGTATTTCAAAGTATATAATGGAAATGCTATATTATTGTATTGAAACTATTTCAATCGATAATAAAACTGGAGACAAAAAAACGAATACGATGAAAAGCTTCCAGCCAAGTGGCCGTATTCGAATATAAGAAAATAAATAAATTATTTACAAGAAATGCAATTTCTATTCTAAAATATGCAAAAATGAAATATGATTAAAAACAAACTATTCTGGTTGATCCTGCAGTAGTTATATGCTTGTCTCAAAAGATTAAGCCATGCATGTCGTACACACAGTTAAAAGTGAAACCACCAAGGCTCTGTTAATATCAGTTATGGTTCCTTAGATCGTTAGCAATTGCTTGGATAACTGTGGTAATTTGACTAATACATGCAATTAAAACATGAACATAGGACATGTGTGCTTTTATTGAGCTAAAACCAAGCGATGTAAGATCGATGTATTAGTTGAACTCTGAATAACATACCGGATCATGTGGTCGTATACCGACGAGCAGATCTTTCCAAATGTATCTGCCCTATCAACTTTTGATGAGAAGCTAAATATCTAGGACTACCATGGTTGCAACAGGTAACAGGGGAATCAGGTTCGATTTCAGGAGAGGAGCCTGAAGGAAGCAGCTGCACCACATCTAAGAAGGCAGCAGGCGCCATCAATTACCCCACTCCCAGCTCGGGAAATTGTGTGAAAAATAACAATGCAGGACTCATCAAGAATACACCATAGTGATGGAATGGTACTAAATCCTTTAACAAGGATATTAATTGGAGGGCAAGTCTGGTGCCCTTGTATGCAGTAATTCAACTCCAATAGCGTATGTCAAGTTCATTGCGGTTAAAACGTTCGTAGTTGAACTTGCTTCATACGGGTAGTACAACTTACAATTATAGTTATTTATACCTTTATGTATATGACATCTATTAGATTGGAATTCTTGTAATGTATTTGAGATATGTATTTTCATATATTCCTCCTATTTAAAAACCTGCATTAGTGCTCTTAAACAGGTATTATTATATATGGGCCCGTACAATTACTTTGAACAAATTGGGGGATTGCTTAGCTTGAAGCTTCAAATGCCTGAATATTCTATGCATGGGATAATGAAATAAGACTGACCTCTATTCTACTTTCGGTAGTTTTCAGATCAAGAGGTAATGGTCGCTAAAACGGTTGGGGGCATTAGTATTACGGCGAGCGCGAAGGAGGTGGGGTCTTCCAGACCGTCGTAAGACTAACCAAGCAAAGCATTTGCAAAGATATTTTCATTAATCGAACGAAGTTAGAGAGGTTCAGAGGCGATCAGATACACGCCTAGTTCTAACCATAGAAACGTGCCAGCTAGCAATTGGGTGCAACTGCCTTTTATGGCTCTCTCGAATCCTTCGGGAAACCAAAACTTTTGGGTCAGGAAGTATCAGTTGCAAGCTGAAACAAAGGAATTGACGGAAGGGCACCACCAGGAGTGGGCCTGGCTTAATTTGACTCAACCTTTTTGGGAAAACTTACCAGGTCAGACATAGAGTGTATAGGAACCAGATTGATAGCTCTTTTTCTCTCTTGAATCTATGGGTGGTGGTGCATGGCCCGTTTCTTATTCATGGAGTGATTTGTCTGGTTAATTCCGATAACAGACGAGATCAAATATTAAATAGATATCTTCAGGGATTATGGTGCTGAAGCTTATACTGGCCTTCATTCACATTGGCAGTGAAATGTTTATTGTGTTTGAATGTATTTTATAAGTGGAGCCATTGCCTGTTATGATTTTTGTCCCATTATAAGGACACTAGCTGCCAAATGGACCGTTGCGTCTAGCAATGAGATTGAGCAACTAACAGGTCTGTGATGCCCTTAGATGTCTGGGCTGCACGCTTCTATTGAAAGTATCAACGATGTATTTCCTGAGAACCGAAGGTCCGGGTAAACCATGAACCACTTTCTGTGCTTGGGATTGAACTGAAACTGTTCACATGAACTTGAATTCCAGTAGTGATCCATTCGCTCTGCATTGATTACGTCCCTGCCCTTCACACACCGTCTTCTTCTGATTGAATTATTTGGTAGAGTCTCGGACGTGATCACTGTGACGCCTTACATGTGTGCAGTTGTTTCACTAAAGTTATTGGAACTTGATTCATTTAGAGGAAGTAAAAGTCATAGCTCTGAGTTTCCGTAGGTGAACCTGCGGAAGGATCATTATTATATAATATCCTTACCGTTAGCAAAATTTATATTATATTTATTATAATTCAAATAAAAACAGTTTGCAAAATAAATAACAAAAAGAATTCTTAAATTCAAAAAATGATATGGTCTATAGTGAACTGGTCATCATTATATATATATCAACTGAAATGAACATATAATGGCTTTTCCTTAATTATATATTTGTAATAGATGTGTGGATGGAGGGAAAAGACTTTATTATAAGGAAACTTAAAAGTCAAAATGCAAAATGCATTTTAAATAATATTATCATGTGTGTGTAATAGTTATAATGCGCGTTTGCAGATATGTATTGTTCATCTCAACTGCCAGGCATGCGATTTAGTTATGCAACAACCTAAAAATATACAATGTGTGTACCTGGTATTTCTTGGAACAATGTTTTATATAAAATCCCAATGTATATCGCTTAAAAAATATTCATACCGTAAATTGCCATAAATCACTTGATATACATTTGCCATATAAAACTGAACATTCCGCAACATTTATTTTAATTAAAACTATATTATTGAAGGAATTGATATATACCAGTAAAATGGTATATTTTAATTTCTTTCAATAAAACATAAATGACAAAATTAAAACCAAATATTAAAACTCTAATGGTGGATCACTCCAACTCCTTACCCAGTTGATATGAAGAAAGACGCAGCAAGCTGACCGTCATGTGTGTTCCCAGGACACATGAACATCCTGACATTTTGAGCACATCATAGTCCATGCTGTTATAGTACTTTAATTAATTTTATAGTACTGCTTGGATACATAGTTGAGGTGTAAGACTATACTAATTAAGTTGTTTATAAAATTTGAAATCAGTTTTATAAGCGTATGGTATATTGGATACAAATATTAAATTATTTTATTATAATATTAAAATATATAGAAAAACATTATCTCGCATTTGTTATTTTTATTTGAATGTGAAAAAAGCAGAAATATTTTCGATTTCAGTCAAATAATACTGAGAAATGTCTAGCATAAAAATTTTATCTAGAATTTATATCATATTAATGATGCAAAGTGAGAAACAAATGGAAATATTATTGTTCTTCCGTTGGTTCGTTTAAAATACTTTATATAAAAGTGATATAATTGTAAACGGAATTTATTAAAATGCTATATTATATATACTAAAAGAATTAATTACATTAAAAATGTATATACAACCTCAACTCATGTGGGTTTACCCCTGAATTTAAGCATATTAATTGGGGAGGGAAAAGGAAACTAACAAAAGTTTTCTTAGTAGCGGCGAGCGAAAAGAAATCAGTTCAGCCTTCGTCACTTTGTCTGCTGGCAAATGTAGAGATGCAGTGTGGGCGTCAATATTCTAGAAGTATAGAGAGTGTGATTTTAAGTCCTTCTTAAATGAGGCCATTTACCATACAAATTTGCCAGGCCCGTATAACGTTAATGATTGCACTAGATGATGTTTCAAAAAGTCGTATTTGTGATAGTGCACACTGAGTGGGTAGTAAACTCCAATAAAACTAAATGTAACCATGGAGACCGATAGTAAACCGTACCGTGAGAGAGTTGAAAGAACTCGGAATAAGAAGTTAAATAGTACGTGAAACTGCTTGGGAGTTGACAGCCGATGAACCTGAATATCCGTTATAATTTCATCCCATTATAATTGTAATATTTAAACAATATTGATAATGGTGTGCATTTTTCCATATAAGACATTATAATCTATTATACAAAATTTATCATAAATAACCGTTTATTCCAATTAATTGCTTGCATTTTAACACGGAATAAATGTTGGTAATTTGATAAAGTGCTGATAGTTTATATGAATACAGTGCGTTAATTTTCGGAATTATATGTGCATAATTATCATTGATTTTGTCATTTATTATATACATGTATATGATTAACAATGCGAATTCAGGATACAGCAGGACCCGTCTTGAAGCTTATGGACCAAGAGTCTGTATATGCAAGTTATTAGGATATAAACTAATAGCGTAATTAACTTGTGGCTTTATAATGAGATTAGTTTTTAACTATTTATGATTTAATTAACACAATCCGGGGCGTTCTATATAGTTATAACCTAATGATATTTATATCATATGTACTCTAACGCTGGAACGTACGCAGGGACATATATGCTGTGGCCCGAAAGATGGTGAACTATACTTGATCGATTGAGGAGTCAGAGCCTGGTGAAGATCGAAACAGTTCTGACGTGCAAATCTGATTGTCAGAATTGAGTATGGGGGCGAGACCAATCAGACATCTAGTAGCTGGTTCCAGCTTCGAAGTTTCCCTCAGGATAGCTGGTGCATTTAATAATTATATAAAATAATCTTATCTGTAAACTGTGAATGATTAGGAGGCGCTTAGGAGTCAGGCGATGTAACCTATTCTCTTAAACTTTAAATGGGTAAGGGCCTTAACTTTCTTGATATGAAGTTTGAATTGTAGTATAGTAATGTGATGGACCCACTTTTAGTAAACAGAACTGGCACTGTGAGGATGAACCAATAATATTACAGTGCCCAAATTAACAACTCCATGCAGATACCATGAGAAAGGGGCGTTGGACGCTTAAAACAGCAGGACGGTGATGTGATCGAGAAATCCACTAAGGAGTATGTAACAGCTCACCTGCAAAACAACTAATAACAAAATGGTGTTTTATATAGTTGCCTATACATTACCGCTAAAGTGGTCGATTTATATTACTTGTAATATAAATTTGAAACTTAAAGGCTGCGGTAAAAGTACAATGGTAGCATGCGTAGAAGTGTTTGGCGTAAGCCTGCACCGGAGCTGCTGTTGTTTCAGATCTTGAGTGAAGCGTATGAAATATCGAATGTGAGACCTTGGAGAGACTGAAGTGGAAAGGGTTTCGTGAGCAGTGGTGATCACGAGTTGAGTGGTCTAAGTTCGAGGCGAAGCGAGAATTTTCAAGTAAAAACTGAAATGTCTGATAAAAGCTGACAATATGCTTGAATGTTTGAACGAAAGGGGAGAAAGTACAGTTTCAATTCCGTAACCTGTTGAGTATTAGTCATTTGTTATTAAATATATAAGACTCATTCTCTGTCTGGCAACAGGAACGACCATAAAAGGCAAATCGGAGATATCGGAAAGAGTTTCTTTTCTGTTTTATAGCCATGTACTACCATGGAAGTCTTTTTCGCAAGAAGTATGGTAAGTGGGCTAGAAGAGCATGACATATACTGTTGTGTCGATGTTTTCTCCTCGGACTTAGAAAATTTATGTAATTGAGGACACAAACTTCTCAATAGGCCGTACTGCCAATATCCGCAGCTGATCTCCAAAAGGTGAAGGAATCTCTAGTCTATTAGAATAATATGGAAGTAAAAGTCAAACAAGAGTGGATCCGCCAACTGGATAAGGATTGGCTCTGAAGATTTGAGATAAGATCAGACCAGTTAGAGCAATAACATGTGGTTTATATGCTCGTTCTGGGTAAATCTAGAAGTTTCTCCTCATTTATGGTAGTTACTTGTTCTGATAGTTAGTGCGCCCAGCCAATTGTGGAGACTTTCTTGCTAAGAATTTTGAAAATACTGTAGTTGGATTGACCAGTTGGTTCCTTGTAAATTATAACGATTATCAATTAACAATCAAATTCAGAAACTAGCACAGACTTGGGAATCCGACTGTCTGGAAATTAAACAAGAAGCATTGTGATAGCTAACAGGTATTGACACAATGTGATTTCACCCAGTGCTCTGAATGCTCAAAAGTGAAGAAATTCAAGCTAGCACAGGTCAACGGCAAAGGAGTAACTATTGACTCTCTTAAGGTAGCCGGAAATGCCTCGTCATCTGAGTCTTAGTGACGCACATGAATGGATGACGAGATTCCTACTGTCCTATCTGTACTATCTGCGAGAGCCACAGCCAAGGAACCTGGAGGAGCTTGGAATAAGTGAGAAGGAAGAGCATATGCAGAGCTTGACTCTAATCTGGCAGTGTGAGAGACATAAGAGTGTAGAATAGAGGTAAGGAGATAATGGAACCTCGGTTTAGTATCATGAATGAAATACCACTACTCTTATTGTTTCCTTACTTATGATAAATGGAGACGTGTCATTTCTTGTACATTATGCTTGGATATATTATATGTCTTATGGTATTGGGTTTTGATATAAAAAACTTCTTGATCAAAGTATCTGAGTTTGTTATATAAATTATAAACAAATTCTTTATCAAACAGTACCATTTATATTTTTGATTTGAAAATTTGATATAACTCCAATTACTCGGGTAGCAGTCAATTCCAGACATTGCCAGGTAGAGTTTGACTGGGGCGGTACACATCTCAAATAATAACGGAAGTCAATGTCCCAGGCCAGCTCGAGTGCGGACAGAAACCACATAGAGCAAAAGGGCAAATGCTGACTTGATCTCAATTGTTCAGTACACAGGGACAGCAAGCTCGGCTATCAGTCCTTTTTGGTTTAAAGAAGTTTTAACAAGTGTCAGAAAAGTTACCATAGGGATAACGGCTTGTAGCGGCCAAGCGTTCCTGCGACGTCGCTTTTGATCCGCTTCGTGTCGGCTCTTTATCATTGTAAGCAAATTCACCAAGCGTTGGATTGTTCACCCATGCAGGAACGTGACAGGTTTGAACCGTCGTGAGACAGGTTAATTTCCCCCTGCAATGACAAAACGTTGTTGCGACAGCATTCCTGCGTAGTGCAGAGGAACCGCAGGTACGGACCAATGGCACAATACTTGTTCAGGCAGACGGTGGTGGTACTACGTCCGTTGGATTATGCCTGAACGCCTCTAAGGTCATGTCATGCACAGACTGTGCAGTAAATAAGGGGCAATTTGCATTTATGGCTTCTAAACCATTTAAGTTTATAATTTATAAACGGCAATAGGATGTAATGCCAATGTAAATTTATAACATAAGTAGTGGAGGATCTTCGTCACCTGATACCTTTAGTTACATATAAAAACATTGTACAATGACAGCCAAAGCCTAGAATCAGTATAGTAGACTTTTGCATATTGCCAGGCAAGGTGTTGCAAGTGGTTAGGAGCAGCTGCTGTCTGCGATCCACTGAAGCCTTTGTCCTTTGCTTGACGATTCGATTGGAGTATGGATGGATGGATGTTCTGTCTATATCATCTTGTAAAATATATATTGTTGACATTGACATGACATTATTATTATGTATATATTATTTAATATATATTAGAAATGCTTATAATAAAATGTTTATGTATATACATGTATAAGGGTTTACATATAAATTATATATATTTTGATATATTTTTAATTATTACGATAATAAAGAATATTTTTATAAGTATATATAATTTTATAAATAACAACTTGCCTTCATTGGCTACCTGTTGGAGTCTATAAGTGTCAATAGTTCCCATTTTGATGAGCGGCGAATGAAGTTCATTATCTAATAAGAGATGTATATAAGAGATGCTAAAAAAGTACAAACAAGTACAAGTCTCATAAAGGACTAAGTTAATAATATGAGAGTCTATATGTACATCCAATAGTCCCCATAATGGTATTAAATAGAGCGACTCATCTTGCTGGGCGCGCCATGTAATGGAAACCACTTCTACATAAGTAGAAATTATCCCACAGTACAAGATCTCACATAAAGGGGCTAAGTTAATAATATGGGAATCTATAGGTGTCCAATGGTCCCCATAATGGTAGCCAAATAGAAACGTCATCTTATTAGTGACAGCCGTAATAAAAGCACTTCTATATAAATAAAGAAGTATAGGTACAAGTCTCATAAGAGACTAAGTTAATAATATGAGAGTCTATAGGTGTCCAATAGTCATAATGGTAATAAATGAGAAACGTCATCTTATTAGTGACGCCATCAATAAAAACACTTCTACATAAATAAAAGAAAATTATACAAGTTCAAGTCTCACAAAAGAGACTAGTTAATAATATGAGTCTATAGGTGTCAATAGTCCCTACATGTGGTATGCAAATGAAACGTCATCTTATTAGTGACGCCGTAATAAAAACACTTCTATATGACCAAAAGTACTTACAAGTACCAAGTCTATAAAGGGGAACTAAGAAGTTATAATAATATGGGAATCTATAGGTGTCAATGGTCCCCATAATAGTATCAACACAAAACGTCATTTTTATTAGTGACATATCAATAAAAACATTTCTTATATAAAGAAAGTGTACAGAGCTGAAGTCTCATAAAGAGACTAAGTTATCAATATAGGGAATCTATGGGTGTCAATAGTCCCATAGCCAGTAGCCAAATGAAACGTCATGTTATATTGTATACCGTAATAAAAACACTTCTATATAAAGAAAGAAATTATACATATTTTAAAGTCTCATAAAGAGAGACTAAATTAATAATATGGGAGGAATCCTGCGGTGTCCAATAGTCCCCATAATGTATGCTAGAGAACGTCATTTTATTGTGACGCCCGTAATAAAAACATTTCTATAAAGAAAGTATACAGTACAAGTCTCATAGAGACTAAGTTAATGTCTGGGAATCTATAGGTGTCCGTAAGTCCCCATAATGGTAGCCCAAATGAAACGTCATATTATTAGTGACGCCATAATAAAAAAACTTCTACTATATAAATAAAAGGTACAATTACAATGAACCATTATCATAAAGTAACTAAATTATCTTTAATGTAGTATCTGTCAAATTCTTAAATAACGATGGATTGACTTGGTACAATAATAAATGAATGGATTATTAAGAGGTTTTCACATGTACGT
>NW_024573116.1:0-487 GCF_018153835.1 Drosophila eugracilis | reverse complement strand
AAAATGGTAAAACCAAAAGTTTAAATTTAATAAAGAATCCAACGAACTATGCCATTCCAGATTCGGGCAACTATTGGCTTAGTTATAGCCATAATACTGACACTTAAAGGAGGAAAAATGGTAAAACCAAAGTTTAAATTTAATAAAGAATCAACGAGCTATGCCATTCAGATTCGGGCTACTATTGGCTTGTTATAGCCATAACACTGACACTTAAAGGAGGAAAAATGGTAAAACCAAAAGTTTAAATTTAATAAAGAAACCAACGAGCTATGCCATTTCAGATTCGGGCTACTATTGGCTTAGTTATAGCCATAATACTGACACTTAAAGGAGGAAAAATGGTAAAACCAAAGTTTAAATTTAATAAAGAATCCAACGAGCTATGCCATTTCAGATTCGGGCAACTATTGGCTTAGTTAAAGCCATAATACTGACACTTAAAGGAGGAAAAATGGTAAAACCAAAGTTTAAATTTAATAAAGAA
>NW_024573115.1:0-809 GCF_018153835.1 Drosophila eugracilis | reverse complement strand
TTTAAGTGACAGAATTATGGCTATAACCAAGCCAATAGTAGCCCGTATTCGAATGGGTATAGCTCGCTGGATTTTTTATTAAATTTGAACTTTACTATTTCTTCCATTAAGTGACAGTATTATGGCTATAACTAAGCCAATAGTAGCCCGAATCTGGAATGGCATAGCTCGTTGGATTCTTTATTAAATTTAAACTTTGGTTTTACCATTTTTCCTCCTTTAAGTGTCCGTTTTATGGCTATACCTAAGCCAATAATAGCCCGAATCTGGAATGGCATAACTCGTTGGATTCTTTATTAAATTTAAACTTTGGTTTTATCATATTTCCTCCTTTAAGTGTCAGTATTATGGCTATAACTAAGCCAATAGTAGCCCGAATCTGAAATGGCATAGCTCGTTAGATTCTTTATTAAATTTAAACTTTGGTTTTATCATTTTTTTTTTCCCTCCTTTAAGTGTCAGTATGTAAGGCGATACTTAAGCCAATAGTAGCCGGAATCTGGAATAGCTAGCTCGTTGAATTCTTTATTAAATTTAAACTTTGGTTTCACCATATTCCTCCTTTAAGTGTCAGTATTATGGCTATAACTAAGCCAATAGTACCCCGAATCTTGAATGGCATAGCTCGTTGGATTCTTTATTAAATTTAAACTTTAGTTTCTGCATTTTACTCCTTTAAGTGTCAGTATTATGAAACTATATGTAAAATATAGTGGCCCCGAATCTGCAAGTGGCCTAGCTCATTTGGTTTCTTTATTAAGTTTGAGCTTTGATTTTACCATTTTTCCTCCTTTAAGTGACAGTATTAT
>NW_024573114.1:0-4701 GCF_018153835.1 Drosophila eugracilis | reverse complement strand
TCCATTTTTTGCGAGAAATGGATCAAAAATTCGCAATTTTAGCTGTGAATGCAGTTTTGTTAAAAATTTAACAAGGAATCGAACGAGGTAGGCCATTCCAGATTCGAGTAACTATTGGCTTAGTTATAGCCGTAATACTGCCACTTAAATTAGGAAAAATGGTTAAATCAAATATCAAATATTTAATAACGGGAAAATCATCCATTTTTGCGAGATATGGATCAAAATTCGGAATTTTAGCTGTGAATGCAGTTTTGTTAGAAATTTAACAAGGAATCGAACGAGATATGTCATTCCAGATTCGAGTAACTATTGGCTTAGTTATAGCAATAATACTGCAACTTAAATTAGAAAAAATGGGAAAATTTAAGTTGGCATATTTGATAACGGGTAATATCATCCATTTTCGCGAGAAATGGATCAAAATTCGCAATTTTAGCTGTGAATGCAGTTTTGTTAGAAATTTAACAAGGAATCGAACGAGATATGCCATTCCAGATTCGAGTAACTATTGGCTTAGTTATAGCAATAATACTGCAACTTAAATTAAGAAAAATGGGAAAATTTAAGTTGGCATATTTGAAAACGGTAATATCGTCCATTTTCGCGAGAATTGGATCAAAATTCGGAATTTAAGCTGTGAATGCAGTTTTGTTAGAAATTTAACAAGGAATCGAACGAGATATGCCATTCAAGATTCGAATAACTATTGGCTTAGTTATAGCAATGATACTGCAACTTAAATTAGGAAAAATGGGAAAATTTAAGTTGGCATATTTGATAACGGGTAATATCATCCATTTTCGCGAGAAATGGATCAAAATTCGCAATTTTAGCTGTGAATGCAATTTTGTTAGAAATTTAACAAGGAATCGAACGAGATATGCCATTCCAGATTCGAGTAACTATTGGCTTAGTTATAGCAATAATACTGCAACTTAAATTAGGAAAAATGGGAAAATTTAAGTTGGCATATTTAATAACGGGTAATATCGTCCATTTTCGCGAGAAATGGATCAAAATTCGCAATTTTAGCGGTGAATGCAGTTTTGTTAGAAATTTAACAAGGAATCGAACGAGATATGCCATTCCAGATTCGAGTAGCTATTGGCTTAGTTATAGCAATAATACTGCAACTTAAATTAGGAAAAATGGGAAAATTTAAGTTAGCATATTTAATAACGGGTAATATCGTCCATTTTCGCGAGAAATGGATCAAAATTCGCAATTTTAGCTGTGAATGCAGTTTTGTTAGAAATTTAACAAGGAATCGAACGAGATATGCCATTCCAGATTCGAGTAACTATTGGCTTAGTTATAGCAATAATACTGCAACTTAAATTAGAAAAAATGGGAAAATTTAAGTTGGCATATTTGATAACGGGTAATATCATCCATTTTCGCGAGAAATGGATCAAAATTCGCAATTTTAGCTGTGAATGCAGTTTTGTTAGAAATTTAACAAGGAATCGAACGAGATATGCCATTCCAGATTCGAGTAGCTATTGGCTTAGTTATAGCAATAATACTGCAACTTAAATTAGGAAAAATGGGAAAATTTAAGTTGGCATATTTAATAACGGGTAATATCGTCCATTTTCGCGAGAAATGGATCAAAATTCGCAATTTTAGCTGTGAATGCAGTTTTGTTAGAAATTTAACAAGGAATCGAACGAGATATGCCATTCCAGATTCGAGTAACTATTGGCTTAGTTATAGCAATAATACTGCAACTTAAATTAGAAAAAATGGGAAAATTTAAGTTGGCATATTTGATAACGGGTAATATCATCCATTTTTTCGAGAAATGGATCAAAATTCGCAATTTTAGCTGTGAATGCAGTTTTGTTAGAAATTTAACAAGGAATCGAACGAGGTAGGCCATTCCAGATTCGAGTAACTATTGGCTTAGTTATAGCAATAATACTGCAACTTAAATTAGGAAAAATGGGAAAATTTAAGTTGGCATATTTGATAACGGGTAATATCATCCATTTTTGCGAGAAATGGATCAAAATTCGCAATTTTAGCTGTGAATGCAGTTTTGTTAGAAATTTAACAAGGAATCGAACGAGATATGCCATTCCAGATTCGAGTAACTATTGGCTTAGTTATAGCAATAATACTGCAACTTAAATTAGGAAAAATGGGAAAATTTAAGTTGGCATATTTGAAAACGGTAATATCGTCCATTTTCGCGAGAATTGGATCAAAATTCGGAATTGTAGCTGTGAATGCAGTTTTGTTAGAAATTTAACAAGGAATCGAACGAGATATGCCATTCCAGATTCGAGTAACTATTGGCTTAGTTATAGCCGTAATACTGCCAGTTAAATTAGGAAAAATGGTTAAACCAAGTATCACATATATAATAACGGGAAAATCGTCCATTTTTGCGAGAAATGGATCAAAATTCGCAATTTTAGCTGTGAATGCAGTTTTGTTAGAAATTTAACAAGGAATCGAACGAGATATGCCATTCCAGATTCGAGTAACTATTGGCTTAGTTATAGCAATAATACTGCAACTTAAATTAGAAAAAATGGGAAAATTTAAGTTGGCATATTTGATAACGGGTAATATCATCCATTTTTGCGAGAAATGGATCAAAATTCGCAATTTTAGCTGTGAATGCAGTTTTGTTAGAAATTTAACAAGGAATCGAACGAGATATGCCATTCCAGATTCGAGTAACTATTGGCTTAGTTATAGCAATAATACTGCAACTTAAATTAGGAAAAATGGGAAAATTTAAGTTGGCATATTTGATAACGGGTAATATCGTCCATTTTTGCGAGAAATGGATCAAAATTCGCAATTTTAGCTGTGAATGCAGTTTTGTTAGAAATTTAACAAGGAATCGAACGAGATATGCCATTCCAGATTCGAGTAACTATTGGCTTAGTTATAGCAATAATACTGCAACTTAAATTAGAAAAAATGGGAAAATTTAAGATGGCATATTTGATAACGGGTAATATCATCCATTTTCGCGAGAAATGGATCAAAATTCGCAATTTTAGCTGTGAATGCTGTTTTGTTAGAAATTTAACAAGGAATCGAACGAGATATGCCATTCCAGAATCGAGTAACTATTGGCTTAGTTATAGCAATAATACTGCAACTTAAATTAGGAAAAATGGGAAAATTTAAGTTGGCATATTTAATAACGGGTAATATCGTCCATTTTCGCGAGAAATGGATAAAAATTCGCAATTTTAGCTGTGAATGCAGTTTTGTTAGAAGTTTAACAAGGAATCGAACGAGATATGCCATTCAAGATTCGAGTAACTATTGGCTTAGTTATAGCAATAATACTGCAACTTAAATTAGGAAAAAATGGGAAAATTTAAGTTGGCATATTTGATAACGGTAATATCGTCCATTTTCGCGAGAAATGGATCAAAATTCGGAATTTTAGCTGTGAATGCAGTTTTGTTAGAAATTTAACAAGGAATCGAACGAGATATGCCATTCAAGATTCGAATAACTATTGGCTTAGTTATAGCAATGATACTGCAACTTAAATTAGGAAAAATGGGAAAATTTAAGTTGGCATATTTGATAACGGTAATATCGTCCATTTTTGCGAGAATTGGATCAAAAATTCGGAATTTTAGCTGTGAATGCAGTTTTGTTAGAAATTTAACAAGGAATCGAACGAGATATGCCATTCAAGATTCGAATAACTATTGGCTTAGTTATAGCAATAATACTGCAACTTAAATTAGGAAAAATGGGAAAATTTAAGTTGGCATATTTGATAACGGGTAATATCGTCCATTTTTGCGAGAAATGGATCAAAATTCGCAATTTTAGCTGTGAATGCAGTTTTGTTAAAAATTTAACAAGGAATCGAACGAGGTAGGCCATTCCAGATTCGAGAAACTATTGGCTTAGTTATAGCAATAATACTGCAACTTAAATTAGGAAAAATGGGAAAATTTAAGTTGGCATATTTGAAAAACGGTAATATCATCCATTTTCGCGAGAATATGGATCAAAATTCGGAATTTAGCTGTGAATGCAGTTTGTTAGAAATTTAACAAGGAATCGAACGAAATATGCCATTCCAGATTCGAGTAACTATTGGCAATTTAGTTATAGCAATAATACTGCAACTTAAATTAGGAAAAATGGGAAAATTTAGTTGGCATATTTGAAAACCGGTAATATCGTGTCCATTTTCGCGAGAATTGGATCAAAAATTCGGAATTGTAGCTGTGAACGCATCGTTTTGTTAGAAATTTAACAAGGAATCGAACGAGATAGGCCATTCCAGATTCGAGAAACTATTGGCTTAGTTACTAGCCGTAAGTACTGCCAGTTAAATTAGGAAAATGTGGTAAAATTTAAGTTGACATATATGAAAACGGAAATATCGTCCATTTTCTGCAAGAAATGGATCAAAATTTGGAATAATTTAGCTGTGAATGCAGGATTTGTTAGGGAAATTTAACAAGAGGAATCGAACGAGATAGGCCATTCCAAATTCAGTAGCAACCAGAACAGTTATAGCCATGTACTGCAGTTAGAGGTGGGAGAAAATGGTTAAACCCGAGTATCACATATATAATAACGGGCAAGATCTTTGTCCATTTTTGCGAAATGGATCAAAATTCGGAACACCAGCTGTGGATGCAGATTTGATAGAATTTAACAAGGAATCGTTCAACATATACCATTTCAGATTCAGTAACT
>NW_024573113.1:0-2258 GCF_018153835.1 Drosophila eugracilis | reverse complement strand
GTTCGATTCCTTGTTAAATTTCTAACAAATCCGTATTCACAGCTAAAATTGGAACTTTGATCCAATTTCTCGCGAAAATGGACAATATAACCAAGTTATCAAATGCGCCAACTTAAATTTTCCCATTTTTCTCTAATTTAAGTTGCAGTATTATTGCTATAACTAAGCCAATAGTTACTCGAATCTGGAATGGCATATCTCGTTCGATTCCTTGTTAAATTTCTAACAAAACTGCATTCACAGCTAAAATTGAGAATTTTGATCCATTTCTCGCGAAAATGGACAATATTACCCGTTATCAAATATGCCAACTTAAATTTTCCCATTTTTTCTAATTTAAGTTGCAGTATTATTGCTATAACTAAGCCAATAGTTACTCGAATCTTGAATGGCATATCTCGTTCGATTCCTTGTTAAATTTCTAACAAAACTGCATTCACAGCTAAAATTGCGAATTTTGATCCATTTCGAAAAATGGACAATAATATTACTCGTTATTTATCAAATATGCCAACTTAAATTTTCCCATTTTTCTAATTTAAGTTGCAGTATTGTTATAACTAAGCCAATAGTTACTGAATCTGAATGGCATATCTCGTTCGATTCCTTTGTTAAATTTCTAACAAAAACTGCATTCACAGCTAAACAGAATTTTGATCCATTTCTCGCGAAAATGGACAATATAAATCGTTATCAAATATGCCACCTAAATTTTTCCCATTTTTTCTAATTTAAGTTGCAGTATTATTGCTATAACTAAGCCAATAGTTACTCTGAATCTGAAATGGCATATCTCGTTCGATTCCTTGTTAAATTTCTAACAAAAACTGCATTCACAGCTAAAAATGCGGAATTTTGGATCCATTTCTCGCAAAAATGGACGATATTACCCGTTATCAAATATGTAACTTAAATTTTCCCATTTTTTCTAATTTAAGTGCAGTATTATTGTATAACTAAGCCAATAGTTACTCGAATCTGGAATGGCATATCTCGTTCGATTCCTTGTTAAATTCAATTCAAAACTGCATTCACAGCTAAAATTGCGAATTTTGATCCATTCCGCAAAAATGGACAATATTACCACGTTATCAAAATATGCCAACTTAAATTTTCCCATTTTTCCTAATTTAAGTTGCAGTATTATTGCCATACCTAAGCCAATAGTTACCGAATCTGGAATGGCATATCTCGTTCGATTCCTTGTTAAATTTCTAACAAAACTGCATTAACAGCTAAAATTCCGAATTGATCCATTTCTCGCGAAAATGGACAATGATTTTCTTTTTATTTATATTACCGTTATCAAATATGCCAACTTAAATTTTCCCATTTTTCCTAATTTAAGTGCGAGTATTATTGCTATAACTAAGCCAATAGTTATCGAATCTGGAATGGCATATTCTGTTCGATTCCTTGTTAAATTTCTAACAAAACTGCATTCACAGCTAAAATTATGGAATTTTGGATCCATTTCTATGAAAATGGACAATATTACTGTTATCAAATATGCCAACTTAAATTTTCCCATTTTTCCTAATTAAAGTTGCAGTATTATTGCTATAACTAAGCCAATAGTTACTCGAATCTGGAATGGCATATCTCGTTCGATTCCTTGTTAAATTTCTAACAAAAACTGTATTCACAGCTATAAATTGAGAATTTTGGATCCATTTCATGAAATGGACAATATTACCGTTATCAAATATGCCAACTTAAATTCTTCCCATTTTTCCAATTTAGTTGCAGTATTATTGCTATAACTAAGCCAATAGTTACTGAATCTGAATGCATTCCTGTCCGATTCCTGTTAAATTTCTAACAAAACTGCATTCACAGCTAAAATTTTAATTTTGATCCATTTCTCGCGAAAATGACAATATTACCCGTTATTAAATATGCTAATTTAAATTTTCCCATTTTTCCTAATTTAAGTTGCAGTATTAAAGCTATAACTAAGCCAATAGTTACTCGAATCTGGAATGGCATATCTCGTTCGATTCCTTGTTAAATTTCTAACAAAACTGCATTCACAGCTAAAATTGCGAATTTTGATCCAATTCTCGCGAAAATGGACAATATTACCGTTAGCAAATATGCTAAACTTAAATTTTCCTAGATTTTTCCCCTAATCTAATTTGCCAGTAGTATTATTGCTATAATTGTTGTTAGTTTGAATCTTGAATGGTATATTCAATGATTCTTGTTAAATTTCTAATAAATCTTTGCATTCATAGCTACAAAATGGTGAGTTTTGA
>NW_024573112.1:0-15164 GCF_018153835.1 Drosophila eugracilis | reverse complement strand
CCCTGCCTTCGGACGGCTTTTGTTGGCAGTAGTAAAATTCGTTAAATGCCCAACAAATTGTTTATTATAACGGTTTGGCAATAAATGCGACCATTAACTCATTTGCAGGTGTTGCCACCGCACTTTTCTGTTTGCTCTTGGGAGGTCAAGGCACGCTCATGGAGGAGTGTCCCCGGAATTTTGGAGATAGAACAATTATTGTCATTACTCGTGCCAAAAGAGTAGCATTGAAAAGGAAGTATTCATTTGTTCGTCGATTTTTTATGGGGGAATGTAATCGTTAAATCGCACAAGTATTTTTGGAATATTGTTTATGAGAGAAAATATGACAAGCAAATGGGAAAAGTATAAAATTAAGAAGGAATATGACAAGATTACTTATAAAATGTTTTCCACTTCTTGTAAACTAACTTTAAGAAAACGATTTCCAGAATTCGATTATCTTTTTACAATTTAAAGACAACTTCAAGCCCACACCCAAGCTATTTGAATATTCCAGCAATAAATAACTTGTTGGATTAGAGGAAACTGCTCTCTCCGATGAGTGAGGCCAGCTCGTGGTCCCATCAGTACGACCACGACAGTTGCGTTCATTAGCATGCTTTGATGTCATGCATCGAATGTATATATATATATATATTCGGATATATATTTGCCTTGAAGATGCCTTCTCTCCCCACAACGGGGAATGCCAAAAGTATAAATACACATTTTCAGATATCGCGGACACAAAGATGTCTTCACCTAGAGATACTCAAATCTGCTTGGATGCGAAAAATATGTCTAAGCGATGTCTTTTGTCCGTCGATGTTTAATCCCAGCGGAATCTGCTGTCCCCCTTCCAAATTATTCTCCTCTCCCTGACCAAATTCTCCCAAGAATGGCCCAGCCCCCATCGACCAGCAAGTCCGCTGCCCAGCTGAGGGCAAACTTGGCGAACTTTTTGGGGATTGGTAGAGGGATCCAATATAAGGAAGTTGAATAAGACCATTTCTGTATGGGTTCCACGAGAAAGTCACTATCCGCACGGAGAATACACACAATTTGGCAGGGCGAGGGTTGCCCAGCCTCCTTGGGAACTAACAAGAAAAACAAGGGGCAGGCCTGGCTAGTCTGCCGAAGATATATTCGTGTTTATTTATATCTCCGGCAATGTGCCCGGCGATGTGTCACCGCCAACGCCATCCGTGCCCTGCAATTCTGACCCAGCTGATTTTTGTAGCCTTGATTGCGGATGCCAGCGAGGAGTAATGTATATCTCTGGTGTGGCGCGCTGTTTATGGGGGCAGAACGCACTACCACAGTCAATGCCATCCGTGTTCAGCCTTCGCACTTAATTTATTGGCTCTGATTGGACTAAATTAAAACGATCGTCGCCTGGCCGGGCCATGTCAAAGTCGCTCGATCAGCATAGATCGATACAGACGAGTCACTGTAAAATGCTAATGATGCAGGCTACAGAGGGTAAGTTCCCAGGTTTGGACCAGAACAGTGGGAGCAGAGTACATGCACTGTGGGTGGTACTTCGAAAGGTTTATGTACTCTTTTTCGTTGTGGGGCAGCAATCATACAAGGCTTTGATAGCAAAATAAAGCAGTTGAAGGAGGTCTGAAGGGTCATGTATAATGAACTGACAACTCAAAATGAAGACAAAAAGATAAAACCTCACACTTTGCTCTGTAACCAACTGATAGCTAATCAGGCTTTAGGTAGAAATCCCCTAAGTAAAAGAGCAGAAACCCATTTACTTTCTCATTCAATTTCCCCGACAGTGGCCATTGCAGGGACGGGTAGGCTGGAGAGCCAGCAGAAAAAGACAAAAATCAATGAGGGGAGACCTTTTGAGCAGATCAATGGTTTGAGCTTTGGGGCCAAGTCTGGCATGGCGGCATGATTTCCATGAGTTTTTATCGAATTGTGGTCGTTAAACAGGATTGCTAGGTTTCTGCCTCGGCAACGGGATCGGATCGGATCGGTTATCGGTCAGTCGAGACTAACCCCATCGCTGTTTGGGTCTTGCTTCGACGAGCTTAAAACTCATTTAAATTCAATCAGAATGTGATATTTTTGTGTTTTTTCTTTTTTATTTTCTTGGCTTTGGTGTTGCTGTCGTCTGCGGTGCCTGTGTTCGTTGGCATTTGGGACTTTGATAAATGTCAAAGTTGCTTCCTCTGGTGGGGTTATGGGGAGTAAAGGAAGTCAATTGAACGCTAAATCAGAATCTGATTCCACCTTCCAGTATTTCTTCTTATTTTGCCTGCTCGTTGGTCGTTGTTTTCCTTCTAGCAATGTTGTTGTTGTTCTGTTAGCTTCATTAAGTTATCCAAAATGGACGCATTATTTTAATAGACTTTTCTTGGCTTGTTTCTCCCCCTGGACACTCCATGTCCATGTTTCTTTCTTGGCCCAGCTTTCTTGGCTGGGGATTGCTCTTACAACTTGGTCTGAAAACCGCTCAGACGATTCATGTGGTGGCTGTATGCCACTTGTAACTGTTCTTCTATATTGACGGGTGTATTTTATTTTTTTATCGTTCATTCCTGTGCTGAAAACTCCGGGAAGGTTCCCACGACCAGGACCAGGACCAGAGGAGTTTCGTTATCGTTTCTGTCTGATTGTTAGCCATTTTCATAAACACATCTTAAATAAAATTCATGGATCCGCGTTATTGTTTCACCTTCTACGCTCATTCCCATTGCCCTTTCGAGTTAAATAACCAAAAATTGAATATACTTTAAGGCGGTCATTTAGATGGTCAGTTAGGGGGTGGGCTAGTAATTACCTTGGAAAGGGAAAGAAAAGAATGGGAAAGTAGTAAGTAAGAGGGAAGAATTTACAGTTTTGGTAGACTACGGTACTCTTACTTTGAGGATTAAACACAATCAATGTAGAAACCAAATACTCTCTCCTGATTTTTAAGCACAATATTTCAAGTTTTTGTCAGTAAATTTTACAACGATCCAGCAAACTTTGTACACCCTTACAAAATAACATAAATATTCTAAGCAAAAAACATGGAAAGCATCTCACATATATTGTTACAATTTAATTGAGCCCCTTCGCCCGAATAAGATCATAATATGCAAAAATGCAGCTGTGTCCTGATCATAAAAAATCCATTAAAAGCCAAGTCCAGACGAAGGAAAACACTCAGTCGGACTGAAATCCTTTTCATTTAATCCTCGAATTCCCACAGAAGTAAGAAGAGCGAAAAAAAAAACCACCGAAAAACTGAGGAAAAATATAAAAAATTAGTTCTGGCTGAGATTTAAAGTGAAATGAATGGAAAATGCAGAGCTCTGTGTCTGGACTGGAAATCCCTGATAACCGAAAAGGAAAAGGCAGAGGGGAAGACGGGGAGTCATTTGTATAATTTAATTAAGACCCGTTTAGTGAGGGGAAAACTCGCCAATGGGAGTTGGGAAATGCAAAAAGGGCCAAGAGCTAGCTAGGTGTCTGCCAACTGACGGCTTTACAATGACAGTTGGTAAGAGCATTTTAATGTTATTTTAAAGAGACATGCAATATTTATTTATTTTGAGAAAAATGCTTTCCCTTTAAGTAGAAAAATCTTAAGGGACCCAAACAAATATCTCCGGAGACGACAAAAAAATCTGGCCAATAATGTCCCCAGATATTGCACTTCATTTCACCTCATAGCCCGAACATGGCCAGAACATGGCCAAAACAAGACCCAACACAACACAAAATGGCAACAAATTTGCCACTGCCAGGGGTAACAAAGACGTGGCAGCAGAAAATCAAAAGATTCAACGCAGAAAAAAGCTGCAAATGCCAGACAAATTTTATATAAATAATTCATTGTTGTAACGTGCAAAGCTCGTTGAGAGCATTTCAGTTAATTAATGAAACGCATCCAGGGCCCGAAGACAAAAAGACTGGAGCTGGAACTGAAGCTGATTGCGAGTCTGAGAGCCCGAGCTGCAATTGGGGCTAAATATCCCAGGCGGGAATTTCCGGAGGAGCAGGAAATTAATAACAGACCACAGAGACCCCACTGCCAGTAAGACGGCAGGATAAAGAGTTTTCGGGCAGGGGCTGGGCAAAGTGCAAAACAACGTAGCTCTTGACCCTCCCGAGGAGGTGGTGGTTGTTGCAGCTCCATTTCCACTCACCATTAAACGTGGATACAGATTCAGATTCAGATACACATGGCTGGCTGCTAAGACCACCCGCCCCACCCCTTTGGTTAACTACGGTGGTTGCTTGCCAAGCGAAATAAGCCGTAAGCGATATTCAAATTTTCTGCAAAAACTTTACGAAGCGCATCAGCGGGCAGCAAAAGACTGCGGTTGGGTTGTGTTTAGGTTTTGTTAGGGGTTGGGGGTGGGGAGTGGATGTGGCAGGTTGTAGGTTACGTCGGGTGGAAGGACGAGGGCGGCACTGTCACGAATTGGTGGCTCGGCATTAGCTAATAGTCAGGCTGCGGAAAAGTTGAAGCTAACACAAAAATAATACTTAAGCAAGGGATTGTTAGAGACGAAAGTGGGATACTCTTACCCTTCGTTCTTCCTTTTCTTTATTTAGATTTAAATATTATATTTTTTAGACAAGAAATACAGTAAACTATAAGGCTCTTTACTTTATTTATTAACTTTAACTTTTACTTTTTAACTTTATTATCAAAAATATTCTGAGTAAAGTTAAAATGAAAACTTTTAGAGTCCAAGCCCAATATGTTTCCACTTATTTTTTAAAATATATTTTTAATATATTTATTGCAAACTCTCTGATACCTCTAAGTAGCCTCTAAAACCTCCCAAAACCATTCCAGATATCGGACTTAACCCATAATCCGTGAGGGTATAATGAACAATCCCACACTCCGCCGTGCGATGAACATTACAGCAAAATCTGTACTTAGACGCAAACAACACGGTATTGGGCCGGGGGCAGGGAGGGAGGCTTGGAAACCTCGCATCTCTCCGCGAAGGCAGAGCCCAAAAAAAGTGCACTTTAACCATAACTCAAACTCAGACATCGTGAAATTCTTCCATTAGTTCTTGGGGAGATCTCCACGTCTCAACAACCCGGGTGGGGGAGAACTGGAAACTCTTCGTTGCAGATACGAAATTCTGTGGGAAGCATCAGGGGTAAGCCATTTAATCCATCGATATTATCGAAGCACCATCATCATCACTATCATTATCATTATCAGCGATGTGGAGATGAGATTTAAGTGGCTGGAAGCGTTCTTATAAGAGGGAAATCGATGGGATGGAGGGGGAGATGCTGGAAGTTGGTGGGTTAATAAACCTATCGGCTGCTGAATTTGTCGCCTGACAAGATTCAGACAGAGGACTGATTTGAGAACCATTGGAACAACGCAAATTGCAACCGAAGTCGAACAGAGAAAATGGCTTAATTAGAGCTTCGATTCTTGATTCCTGGATTCCCCTCACCTGCTGGCTTCGGTCGCAGTTAAATATGTTAACTAATTCGTTTTTGTTTTTATTTTATTTACAAATGTTAGGTCGCTAGTACACTAGTCACCCTGTGGACTGCCTGCTCCCAAGAAATGAGTAAAAGAGCTTCGAATGCTCTCTTTCGTCTGAGTTTCCTTAAATATTTGAATTTCTTGGGGTGGCGGGTATTTCAGTTAAATAATACAAACAGCTGTTGAGGGGGTTGGTTTTTGTTTTTTTTTGTTTGTTTGTTTCGCATTTTGGGAAGTTGTTTTAGAAATTGTGGGAGTAAGCAAAACCTTAAATATATTTAATAATTAAATAAATATGTTTACAGAAAATCTTATGCAGAAAAATGTACTATTATGTAGCTCTACAAAATGTTAATAAATATAGTACTTTGGGATTTGTTCGTAATCTCAAAATAAACTAAAATATGGAGCTCCTTTTTCATGTATTTTTAAATATTTGGTTTTCTTTTTATGATTTTAATAATAAATAATTATATTTTATAAGCCGAAATTAATCTTCAAAAAGGTTATGGTAAGGTTAAACACTCGATATCTTATCTTTCTTTTCCAACGAACTTCCCTTACATAGGAAAAAGAAAATCTGGTAATCCTTCATCGTAACCATTTTCCTCCTAGATGTTCCCTCCTTCCCCCTTCTCTCGATTCCGGGTAATCAAATTGATTTTCCCGAAATGCTTTTCGGGGATTGAATGTCGTCGAAAAGCTGCAACCTCCTCATCGGATTCCTTCATAGAGCGAAAGCAATTTTTGGATTCACTTATTTCCCGAATGGGAGGAGAAGAGCTGGCGGAAGGTGGGGGAATGCGAATTCAAAACGCAGGCACTCCAGCTACAAGACGTAATCAGTGAAGGAGAATTCCCAGCCACCATTTTTGCTAATGTTGGGAAAACGTCTGGCGAGAAATACGAACAAAAATGGTCGTTACCCAAGGACCAGAAGGTGTGGAGCTTGATCCGCTGCAGTGACGAGTGTTGGCCCTGATGGACCTGTTCAGTTCTGGCCCCGCAGTAATACCCTTTTCGGCGCAAGCTCAATTGAACTTCTAATTCCATCGAACCGAAACGGGGTTGACCAGATCCAGATCTGAGTTGGCCAGTAGTGGCAGACGCAGGAACGTGTTCAATTATACGCTCATGAATGTTTCAGCACATAGTTATTGGATTTAAGCTGGCACTTGCCACTAAGCGCAAAATACCATTCTCGCCTTTATTCCGTCCAAAATTTTCTGCCAGCTTGCGGAGCGTGCACAAAATTCGCAACTAAGCCAGAAAGCCAAAGGGCGGGCCAGAAGTTTCCCATAAGTTGATGCCCGAGTGTGTGGCTCGGCGATATGAAAGCCAAGCGAATATATTAAATATTTTATGCGGCGAAGAAGAAAAGTTTTTGATTTCCGTTAATAAACGGAAAGTATTTGGAAAGTTTTGGTCGAGAAGAGTCCATTTTTTGTTGGCTAAAAAACGGATTGCATTTTTCATAAGCGGAATTTATGTTCTTAAAATATATTAAAGCAGTTCTCTCTTCTATTTTATATTGAATTTATGTTAAATACAGATTAATTTTATACTGATGTACTCAAGCGAGCTTTTATTAGAATTATTCCTCGCCTTTTTTTCATATTAAGCTTAGATGGGAAAATTTGATGATGATGATGACTTAGTAAAGTTAAAACTTATGAAGAATATACTTCAACTAAGTACCTAACATGAGTTTAATACTATTTTCAAACGATTTCTTAATCTTAATCTTAATCAAGTTACTCCAGAAAAGGGTCGCACTAAGTTTCTTGCTAGTACTCAACCCACTGTTCCTAGCCGCGAGTTCGTTGAACTTCGTCATGCAAATGGCCCATCAATAAGCCAATTGATCCAATTGCCCAGGTATCTCCAGACGAATTGGGTCAGTCAATGGCGATGTCGATGGCGATGACGATGCCGATTACCCCGGCATTGGCCATGAAATGAAAGCCGCAGCAGCAGCAGCAGCTAGGCCATAAAGTGACATAAAATTCCCTGCAACGACCTTGAGAAGCAGGTAAAATTTTTTAATGACTCTCACTTTTTACGGCCAACTCGTAGACCGTAAAACTTCGAACTGTGTCGAGAAAAATACACACACACACACACCAGCTGAAGTGAGCAGAGCATCGTGGAAGAAAGAAAGAGAGCAGATCGTTTTGGTATTTTTGCCGCAAAACTGACAATGGATCCAATTGTGGCCAGCAATACGAGGATGCGAAAGAGTGTGTGGGGAGTGCCTGAGAATCCTTGTGGGTGGTGCAAACCCTTGCCCTTGTGAGCCTGTTTATGCCCGATTTGAAAGCCTTTATGGCCTGCAGAGCCGTGGGGCTAACTGACATTGAACAGAACCAGAACCCCAGAACCTGGGGAACTCAGAGGGCCCAACCCTTCGGTCTAACCTTAACCCTTCTACAAAAAAATCAGAGCTGAAAAGAACTTTAACGATAATTGCACGCAGGTTGCGCCTTCAATTTAGTTTCAAGGTCCTAGCTTTTCTTCTGTTTTTCCGGAAATTATCATTTCATTTTATTGCAGCAGCAAGAAGTGGCATAGGCAAGGGCTTCATTTTCGTAATTGGCCTAAAAACCGGAGTCAATCATACCCAAGGCGGGCAGAAGAAATGTGGGTTAGCATTGAGATCTGAAAGACAGCGGAAAGGGCAGTCGGGACCAATCTGTGGTATGGGATTTGCGTTACTTAGAGGGAATATTTTCTTGTCATAACTAGGAAGATGAATGATTTTCCAGGAGAAAATCATTCTTACTTATTATTCGCTGATTTTTAAAAACAATAATTAAGTGGTTTTTAAAGAGCTCTTCTTCTGGAGTAAATGCAGCTTTATTAAGTCTCAGATTCTAATTTTTTAATAAAATAAATTTGAAACAAAGCAATAACTTATTTTTCAATCCCTAAACTGCCACATATTTTTCCTTTGCACTTTCTTCATAATATCTTCATACCTATCGGTATATAATTCCAATCTTCATTCCCTGACAGCCAGTAATCCTCTTTTATTAATACAGTTCAGCCATATTTCATTACCTTTCGATTGCCGTCGTGGACACCTGTCTTCCCGATTTTCCTGGCTACCATCGGATTGGTGCTTGTGCATTTGCCGCCTTCTCGACGAACACCAAGTCGTCGTTATTGGAATGGCTTTGGCCTCGTTGATAAGATTTGTTGGTGGCATACCAAAATGGGGAAACTTTAATGGGATAGCGTCGCCAGTGGATGCGGTGGTGTGCGGTTTCATTTCCTTCCCTCCTCTCCCTTGATATCACGCCTCCAAAGGGCAAGCCCACCGGGCTTCTTATCCGATCGGCGTTTCGGCGGAACTCGACAATTTTCGCTACGATGAGCATCTTGCTGCCGAGAGAAACTCTTGCCGCCAACACCAAATGCTCGCGTCCCCAGGTCGTAGGAATTCCAGATGGAGTTGGTAAATGGAGGAGCGGCCTCCGTGCCCTCCTGCGCCCAGTTTCCCTATTCGTTACTATGCGGAACACCACGTCACCAATTCAGGCGGTGGAAAGAGAATCTCTTTCGAGTGGTCAGATCCCCAAAGTGGACGTTGTGAGGGTGTCGTCTGATGCCCCGCACGCTTTTCCTTCCATTGGCAGCCAGCAGTTGTAGCGACGAGTCAGGAATCTGGATAAGATGTTGACACGGAGCTTGGAGTCAAAAGGAGGAGCCTCAGGGAACAGCCGCTGTATCCTGCATAGCACTTATTTTCCGCCCGTGCTCTGGACTTTTCCTTTATTTGAAAAATAAGGCAATGATTCGGAAGAATGGCTTCTGTTCCCATTCCGCAGAGTTTTTCCGTGCTTGTCTTGCTTTAGAGAGAGAATTTGTTGGGGCGGATAGGGAAGTCCCTAAGCAGTCTGCTGGTTGGCTTTTCCTGATGACAGCTGTTGCATTTGAGGCAAGGACGTCTATGGTGTGCACTGTTAGAAATCAGATAGCTTGTAGTCGAAGAAGTTCACATTTAGTTTAGATAAACAAAAACTTCTAATCTGTTAATATAAAGTTATTATATCTTAAAAAGGCTTAAAAATATTACCTCTGTCAGCCCTTTTAGTGCCATTTAATTATTGAGTAATCTTTACATTTAAACCCTGCACTCTTATTTCAGCACCAAAAGAGATTCCAGCCAGTGCCCCAATTGCTCTGATGTTGACTTCCATTTCGGCTGGAAATCACCTTAAGTGTACCACGAAAGTTGATAGCCTCCAGTAAACTCAAGTAAGCCTGGCAATATGAAAATATGAAGGATATAAGTATATCCACATATATGAAGAATATATATACCTATATTCCATGCCACCTTGCAGACACAGCCTATGTTTATTTTTGCTTGCTCAAATTTCGTGAATGTCATGCCCGAGACTGAATATAAATTTGGGCTTGGGGAACGGGGCTTAGTGGGTAGACTAAACTCGAAGGCACTTGAGTTGTTATTTTAATTTGGCCGATGAAAAAGGGTTACCAACATTTTCTTCTTTTTACAAAGTTTTTCCGTTTATATCCCCAGCAGATTCTCGGTAACATTTTGTCAAGCCTAGCTCAATGAAATTCGTCTTCTCATTATATTGCCCATATTGTTATATTGCAGAACTTGCTCCTTTTTTAATTATTTCCGGTGTCTGGATGATGTGGAGTATTCAAGTGTGTGTGTGTGTGTCAGATGTGGGGCAAAATCGACTTATCAAGTCATTATATGGAGGACACAAAGTGCATGCTGGGAAGAATTGGATAGAACTGGATGCTAAATGCCAACTGAGCTAAGGGGTTCCAATCAGCGGATCCGAACGGGCAGGTGGCAATCGGATGTAAATCGAACATTTAATGACTCCACCTGCTGGGTTGGTTATAGCTCACACAACACCTCCTCCCTTCTCGCTTGGGGGTATAAATTTGATGCATTATGAGCACTGATATAAGTTGTTGAAGAAACTCTTATTCGAATTAAATGTGAATGAACTAATGTGAAGATGTTCCATCTTAACAATAAGAGGAATGGGACATGGAGTTTCGAATCGGAGTTGGAGTTGAGTTGGAGTCGGTGTAAGGGAAAGGGAGAGGGAGAGGTAAAAGGGGAATTCTGTATAAATGACTCTTGTAACGTGAGCTGAGGGAGCGCCTAAGCTTTCGTGAGCGCCGTCAGAGAGAGCCCTGAGCGCGAGTGCATATAAAGGTAAGTACGTTTTATGCAATGCCTTGAATTAAAATAAATTCCGCATTTCCAGTTATGCAAATTGCTGCGTTTATTTTCGAATGATATGATACGCAAACATGGCCACTGTCGAGCAACTTCTGAAGAAGATCAAGATTTACTGAAAAACAAGAAAGGAAAGAACTTCAATTCGTGAATTGAATATATTCTAGATCGTGTTGGCAATTGTCATTTCAATTAGTCGGAAGGCCAAGAGGCTCATTTGAATGGCCTTTTAAGCTTCTTAAGATTAGTTATTGCATTTCTCTAATTGTCACCAGCTGGTGTGCCAGTGTGTGGTCCGGAGAAGCATGATAATTTGGTATAATGCCAGCGAACTTGGGAGTGAAACTCAAACGAGGGATTACTAAGAGAGTCAGTGCCGATTTTGGGTAAGCTGAGAGTTTGGTTTTAAGATCTTCATCCTTGAACTCTGATTTGTTGAGTTGACAGAAAATTACACAAAATTCTGCAAAGATATTAAAGGAGAAGCAGCTCTAGTGGAAGTTGTACTTAATTATAAAATATTTAAAAATACCAAACAAAAAAATTTAAAATTAAAGAACAACTGAAATAAAAGAGTTCCATAATGAATCACTATGATGACAACATTCATTGCAAAAAGAATAAAATACAAAGAAATATGTAAAGAGATAATCTATTTGTTAAATTAAATTAGTTTAAAATATTTGCATATATATTTCTGAAAACAGAAAGATTAAATCAACAAAGAGATATAGAGTAAGGATAGTTTCCCTTTCCTTAAAAAGACTTATGTTTGCATTTAAAACGTAAAATTAATGGTAAAATTGATTTACTTTCTTATATTTATCATATATACTTCTACCAATTTTCTATATATTGTTTTATTGACAAATTTTTAAAACACAAAATACCATTTAAAGTTCACCCTAATGGTTTAGTAAACATTCTTATCAGCAAAATTGAAAAACAATTTCTATTTTTTGAAAGTCGCTGACTGTGATGCCTTCCGTTCCCGCGTTAGCTGGTGAGTCAAGAGCCCTGATTTTATCTGAAAAGAAAATAAACTATAGCCGGATAAATATATTGTTTTTCCTCCAGCAAAATCGTCGCCACATCCAGTTTCTTGGATGAGGGATCGGTGGTATCACTTTCTGCGCTTGTATTTGTGCCCGCGGTCGAGGAAGGCAGCTGCCGCCGCCGTTAGCGTCAACGTTACACGCCCGGAACTGAGCCAGCATGGGTACAGGAAAAGGACGCACAGCTTCGGTAGCATCTGGCAAATACGCGCTGCTTAAGCAGATAAACTAAGATGGTTTGACCAAGAGATAAACCTGTTTTGCCGCAGCTTATCAAAAGATATGAACACTGAATACGCCTTCGGCGGCTCGTGCTGCAAACCGGCAAATTGAACACCTGTTTCACGAGCGCTGTGCAGTTGCAGCCGAAGATAAATATCAACAGCTTGAAGTAGATTTTGTATCCGCAGCCTCCCAGCTCAGACGCCAGGTGGGTGCTTGGTGTGCCACCATTGGAACGCCTCGATATATACAGATATTTATATAAGGGGCGGTTCTTATTAGCACGCTTCAATGGCCGACAAACGCAGAGTGGTGGAATATGCGAAATCTGGTTAACAATTTTGTTTGTCACTGACACTGAGGTATCTAGTGGGTATGATTGAAAACCGTTGATCGAGAATATTTCATAGATTGATGAACGTCGTGAGCTGTAGAATGTTCTTTGTTATTTTCTTTGAGGTTTATCCAGGACGACGCCAGATAACCGGAGGAGCTTGGTGTTACTTGACATAATTGACATAAATATCAAAACGATGGGTGTAAACAAGTGAATCTTAGGCTTTGGCTTTTGGTTGAAAGGAGATTAAACTGAAGGAAAGCTTTGTTACCTCCAAGCATGGAGGTAGTTTCAATGTTAACGATAGGATATAAATATTAAGCAATTTTTGAAAAACATTTCTGACTTAATGAGGCTTAGTATTTTGATATTTTAAAGTCGAATATCCTGAAAATGTTAAAATTTAGTAGAGAACTGAGACTATTAAACATTTAACACATTTTGCCACCCCAACCATGACAGAAAAAGTAGACCCAAGGGTTTCAATTTCTGAGTGCAATTAAACCTTTTGTAATGTCATATTTTATATAAATGACTTTTTAAGAGAAAAAATGTGGAAATAAAGCAAAATAAATAAAAGAGAGTTTTAAAGTGCATTTTTTTATTTTAACTTGCTTGAGTTTAACATTTGAATTTCCTGACATACTGTTGCTTCAATAAAGTTGAAAAGATCATAAAAAAGTAGATTGGTACTTATGAAGAATAAAGTTATAATTATATATCTTTGCTTAAAATCTGAATTTATAAATACTATATTTTTATAAAAAGCATAATAAGAATTTTGACTAATCTTAAAAAAACCTTTAAATATTTTCTTCCTAAGCTTATTTTTTTGATCAAAATTTAGAAGTCCTTGCTCATTCAAGAAAGCCATCACAGAGGTGGAAAAGGTAAGAGGTGCCATTAAAATCTATAACAAAAAGCAGTTAAGTAAAAGCTGATAATTAAAGGCTTAATGACTATTTAGAAAGCTACCACCTGTGTTACCACCACATTAGAGAGAGAGATATATGCAGTATCTGAATTTTCTTGAGCTTGAAAGAAGAACTTGTGACCAATTACATAACAAAACTGCTAAAGCTATGGTTAATTAAATAAACCATCATTACATTATTTTCCTTAGTTTCTCTAAAAAAAGAGGGTTATCAGAGAGACCACAGAGTAGTAAATTCATCCGAATGAGCTCCTGCTGAGACAATGTATTAGTAATCTTTGGAAAACAGGGGTCAGACGACTGAAGCTCAGGATCAACTGCTTAGCGGCAACTAAATAATTGTGAAACGAGTGAACAATGCGAACCATAAATTTCATTGACTGTACTTCGTGGTGGGGAGTGGACTTGACCGGCAGTAGATTTCGCTATAACTCTGCAAAGCCAGAATTGCGGTGGAGCGATAAAAAGCAAGCCCAAGTGAACTTTGAATTTGGCTTGATGTTCATCCACCATTAGTATCCGTGGAGTGCTGAAGATTGAACTGAACTAGAATAGGATTGGGCCTTAAAGTCACAGCTCCATCTTCTGTCTTCCAAACATATCCAGTAGAATCTGATAGAGTCTGCTTCAGTTTCAGCTTTTCTTCTGCTTCTGTTCCCACCACATGCCTATTCACATCATAAAAGCCAAGTCCAGACCTGCCTCCATGTGGCGCTGAATAATAATAGAAAGATAACCATAAAAACTAATCACTGGCCAAGGAGTGTGGGATTGCTGGGATGGAATCCTGAGGTGATTTGGTGGAGGTGGAGTGGGGCGGACAAGAAACACCAGCACTGAGTCACATTAAACCACTTGTAGTTGAGCAGGTACAGAGAGAGAAAGGGAGCAATGTTTAAAATACAACACATTGGTATAATAAGCCTCTCACAAATGATATATTAGCCTTATCGTCAGTTCCTTTTAGTCTTAGAAAACCAAGCAGATTGATTTAGTGGATATCTGCAAACGTTTTGTGATAGCACACAGAGATACTAGACGAACTTCTTACCAAATTTCAAAAATGTAAAAACTATAATATTAGTACTTGAATCGAACTGAAAAGACAGGTGAGAAACCAGAAGTTTTGAGAAAGAAATATAACAATAATAAACAAGAACATCAGTGACTGAAGTAAAACTTGAGATTCTTTAACTTTGAGTGTGATATATTTTTTCAAAGTGAAGTGGCAGCATGGTGGAGCCACTTGAAGCCCCTGACTGGGTCACTGCCCTGCCTCTGTCCCTGCCCTTTGTCTCCTGGGTCCATCAGAAGATTGGCTCTGGAGAGGGTGGAAATCTGGGTGAGGAGTGGTCAGCCACCCAACCACATCCAAATCCATCTGATGATACCTGGTTCTGGTGCCGCCTGGGTTTATTTGCAGAATGTGTAACAAATATTGTGAGATGTGGGATGGTTGGTCTGGTCAGCTTGATGTATGTTTGAAGAGAGATGACAACAATTGTCTGATGGCAGCAATGCCGAACTCGCCGATTTACCGCAGCAGAAGCCGCATGGCTCAAGCGCTGAACAGTGGGTTGAAAGGCAAAAAGAGAATCTTTGATGACTTTAAAATAAGAAAATATCTTTAAATAGAAATAACTATAAACATAGAGAGCAAAGCAGAACAATTTAATCTTCAAATTTTCAATTTCATTAATTCCATCCCACTGTCCGAATCTTAAACTTTTGGATTATAATCCTTTTCAAACATTATAATTTCGGATAGCACTGTAAAAAACACCAACCTGAGAAAATTGGAGAATGAAAAATAAGAGAAGGAGGTAATGGGGACAGGACAATAAGATGCTGCCAGGCCCAGGAGTTCAGAAAAGCTTAGTGCATTTGAATCCGCATTCATAGCAAGGTAAACGAAATCAGCT
>NW_024573110.1:0-636 GCF_018153835.1 Drosophila eugracilis | reverse complement strand
AAGCACTTCTATATAAATAAATTATACAAGTACAAGTCTCATAAAGAACTAAGGTAATAATATGAGAGTCTATAGTTGTCCAATAGTCCCCATAATGGTAATAAATGAAACGTCATCTTATTAGTGACGCCGTAATAAAAGCACTTCTACATAAATAAAAAGAAATTATACAAGTTCAAGTCTCATAAAGAGACTAAGTTAATAATAGAAGTCTATAGGTGTCCAATAGTCCCCATAATGGTAGCCAAATGAAACGTCATCTTATTAGTGACGCAAAAATGAAAAAGCACTTTCTATATAAAGAAATTATACAAGTACAAGTCTCATAAAGAGACTAAGTTAATAACATAGAATCTATAAGGTGTCCAATAGTCCCATAATGGTAGGCCAACTGAAACGTCATTTTGTTAAGACAATGCAAGACATTTCATATAAAAAAGAAATTATACAAGTACAAGTCTCATAAGAGATTACCCTCTTGTTAATAATATGGGAATCTATAGGTGTCCAATATAGTCCCCATAATGGTAGCCAACTGAAAGTCATTTTATTAGCGAGCGCTGTAATAAAAACATTTATATAAAAGAAAATTATAAGTTAAGTACAAGTCTCATAAAGAGACTAAGTTAATAATAT
>NW_024573109.1:0-1249 GCF_018153835.1 Drosophila eugracilis | reverse complement strand
AGATATATTGACAAAAACTTATGTTAAGTCAATAATAATAAGAAAACATGTATTATACATATAAATATAATAAGTTATATATTGATATAACTTATAATACAATATTTTATATATGAAATAATATAAAATATATATATATATGGAAAAAATAGAAAAATCCATAATATGATGAAACCTTAGTATGAAAAATGGCCCGTTTTCACTGAAGCGTGTCCAAAAACACATGTATAGGTAGGCAGTGGTTGCCGACCCAGATATATTGACCAAAACTTATGTTATGTCAATTATAATAAGAAATTATGTATTATACATATAAATATAATAAGTTATATATTGATATAACTTATAAATACAATATTTATATGAAATAATATAAAAAAATATATATATTATATGGAAAAAATGAAAAATCCATAATATGATGAAACCTTAGTATGAAAAATGACGTTTTCACTGAAGGCGTGTCAAAAAATATATAGGTAGGCAGTGGTTGCCGACCAGATATATTGACCAAAACTTATGTTAAGTCAATAATAATAAAAAATTATGTATTATACATATAAATATAATAAGTTATATATTGATATAACTTATAAATACAATATTTATATGAAATAATATAAAAAAATATATATATTATATGGAAAAAAAAGAAAAATCCATAATATGATGAAACCTTGGTATGAAAAATGACGTTTTCACTGAAGGCGTGTCCAAAAACATATATGGTAGGCAGTGGTTGCCGACCAGATATATTGACCAAAACTTATGTTATGTCAATTATAATAAGAAATTATGTATTATACATATATAAATATAATAAGTTATATATTGATATAACTTATAAATACAACTATTTATATGAAATAATATAAAAAAATATATATATATTATATGGAAAAATAGAAAAATCCATAATATGATGAAACCTTGGTATGAAAAATGACGACGTTTTCACTGAAGGCGTGTCCAAAAACATATATAGGTAGGCAGTGGTTGCCGACCAGATATATTGACAAAACTTATGTTATGTCGAATTATAATAAAAAATTATGTATTATACATATAAATAATAAGTTATATATTGATATAACTTATAAATACAATATTTATATGAAATAATATAAAATATAATTATATTATGGAAAAAAATAGAAAAATCCATAATGATAGAGAAGCCGGTATGAAAAATGACGTTTTCACTGAAGGCGTGTCCAAAAACATATATAGGTGAGCGGCAGTGGTTGCC
>NW_024573108.1:0-3174 GCF_018153835.1 Drosophila eugracilis | reverse complement strand
ATTCCAGATTCGAGTAACTATTGGCTTAGTTATAACACACACGTAACTTAAATTAGAAAATTTAAGTTTTGAAGGATATTTGGGAAAACGGTAATATCGTCCATTTCTGCGAGAAATGGATCAAAATTGCAATTTTAGCTGCTGACGCAGATTTGTTAGAAATAAACAAGGAATCGAACGAGATATGCTATCTCCAGATTCGAGTAACTATTGCTTATATACAATAATACCGCAACTTAAATTAGAAAAAATGGGAAAATTTAAGTTGGCATTTTTGATAACGGTAATATTGGGTTCATTTTCGTGAGGAAATGGACTCAAAATTCGCAATTTAGGCCAAGAATGCAGTGATTTGTTAGAAATTTAACAAGGAACGGAACGAGAGATATGCCATCCCAGATTCGAGTAAATTATTGGCTTACTTATAGCAATAATACTGCAACTTAAATTAGGAAAAATGTGGGAAAATTTAAGGTTTGAAAACGGTAATATCGTCCATTTTCGTTTGAATTGGATCAAAATTCTCGTAATTTAGGCCAAGGGAATGCAGTTTTGTGAGAATTTTAACAAGCGAACTGAACGAGATATGCCACCTAGATTCGAGTAACTATTGGCTTAGTTAAGCAAATAATACTGCAACTTCTAAATTAGAAAAAATGGGAAATTGAAGTTGGCATATTTGAGAACGGTAATATCGTCCATTCCGCGAGAAAAGGAATCAAAATCTGCAATTTTAGCTGTGAATGCAGTTTTGTTAGAAATTTAACAAGGAATCGAACGAGATATGCCATGAGTAACTATTCCTGGTTATAGCAATACTGCAAACTTAAATTAAATTTCTTAACAAGGAATCGAACGAGATATGCCAGTATTCCAGATTCGAGTAACTATTGGCTTAGTTATATCTAATAATACTGCAACTTGATAAGCTTAGAAAAATGTGGTTAAAAATCCAAACATGGCATATTTAATAACTGGAATATCGTCAATTTTTGCGAGAAATGGATCAAAATTCGCAATTTTAGCTGTGAATGCAGTTTTGTTAGAAATTTAACAAGGAATCGAACGAGATATGCCATTCCAGATTCGAGTAACTATTGGCTTAGTTATAGCAATAATACGCAACTTAAATTAGGAAAAAATGGGAAAATTTAAGTTGGCATTTTTGAATAACGGTAATATCGTCCATTTTCGCGAGAAATGGATCAAAATTCGGAATTTTAGCTGTGAATGCAGATTTGTTAGAAATTTAACAAGGAATCGAACGAGATATGCCATTCCAGATTCGAGTAACTATTGGCTTAGTTATAGCAATAATACTGCAACTTAAATTAGAAAAATGGGAAAATTTAAGTTGGCATATTTGATAACGGTAATATCGTCCATTTTCGCGAGAAATGGATCAAAATTCGGAATTTTAGCTGTATGCAGTTTTGTTAGAAATTTAACAAGGAATCGAACGAGATATGCCATTCCAGATTCGAGTAACTATTGGCTTATTATAGCCAAATACTGCAATTAAATTAGGAAAAATGGGAAAATTTAAGTTGCATATTTGAAAACGGGTAATAACGTCCATTTTCGCGAGAAATGACTCAAAATTCGCAATTTTAGCTGTGAATGCAGTTTTGTTAGAAATTTAACAAGGAATCGAACGAGATATGCCATTCCAGATTCGAGTAACTATTGGCTTAGTTATAGCAATAATACTGCAACTTAAATTAGGAAAAAAATGGGAAAATTTAAGTTGGCATATTTGATAACGGTAATTTATCCATTTTCGCGAGAAATGGATCGAACCTCGCAATTTTAGCTGTGCAATGCAGTTTTGTTAGAGAAATTTAACAAGGAATCGGAGCGAGATATGCACATTTCCAGATTCGAGTAACTATTGGTGCTTAGCCGTAATAATGCAGCTAGTCTAGGAAAATGGGAAAACCATATATGACATATTTAATAACGGGAAATATGTGTCAATTTTTTATGAGAAATGGATCAAAATTGGCAATTTTGCTGAATGCAGTTTTGTTAGAAATTTAACAAGGAATCGAGATATGCCATTCCAGATTCGAGTAACTATTGGCTTAGTTATAGCAATAATACTGCAATTTAAATTAGGAAAAATGGGAAAATTTAAGTTGGCATATTTGATAACGGTAATATTGTCCATTTTCACGAGAAATGGATCAAAATTCGCAATTTTAGCTGTGAATGCAGTTTTGTTAGAAATTTAACAAGGAATCGAACGAGATATGCCATTCCAGATTCGAGTAACTATTGGCTTAGTTATAGCAATAATACTGCAACTTAAATTAGGAAAAATGGAAAAATTTAAGTTGGCATATTTGATAACGGGTAATATTGTCCATTTTCGCGAGAAATGGATCAAAATTCGCAATTTTAGCTGTGAATGCAGTTTTGTTAGAAATTTAACAAGGAATCGAACGAGATATGCCATTCCAGATTCGAGTAACTATTGGCTTAGTTATAGCCATAATACTGCAACTTAAATTAGAAAAAATGGGAAAATTAAAGTTGGCATATTTAATAACGGGTAATATCATTTAACATTCATTTTCGCGAGAATTGGATCAAATTCATAATTTACAGCTGTGAATGCAGTTTTGTTAGAAATTTAACAAGGAATCGAACGAGATATGCCATTCCAGATTCGAGTAACTATTGGCTTAGTTATTGCAATAATACTGCAACTTAAATTAGAAAAAATGGGAAAATTTAAGTTGGCATATTTGATAACGGTAATATTGTCCATTTTCGCGAGAAATGGATCAAAAGTTCGCAATTTTAGCTGTGAATGCAGTTTTGTTAGAAATTTAACAAGGAATCGAACGAGATAAGCCATTCCAGATTCGAGTAACTATTGGCTTAGTTATAGCAATAATACTGCAACTTAAATTAGAAAAAATGGGAAAATTTAGGTTGGCATATTTGATAACGGTTATATTGTCCATTTTCGCGAGAAATGGATCAAAATTCACAATTTTAGCTGTGAATACCCACAGTTTTTGTTAGAAATTTAAGGAATCGAGCGAATGTGCTGCACTCCAGATTCGGCTAACTATTGGCTTAGTTATAGCAATAATACCAGCGAAATTAGAAAAATGAAGGAAAAGGCATTGGGTTGGCATATTTGATAACAGGTAATATCATCCA